>NW_027360836.1:404007-404815 GCF_012295235.1 Primulina huaijiensis
TATATATAGAGTTTTAATATGCTGCACACCTACCGTGCACACTTATGTGAGCACCGATGAGGTGTCACTCACCTATTGGATGCACAATTTTTCTATATTTCATCACATCCAATAAGTGAGTGGGTGTGAAAATTTGGCAGGTCAAAATTGGTTTGGACCTGCCAGGTTCAGGGTGGGTGGGTCTAGAAATCAGTCGGGGCTAGAGTGGGTAATTGGTCTATACTTTTCTTAGCAGGACGGGTCTCGGACATAAAACTGTGAATTGACCTCATATACTTGGCAAATTTTTTTTTCCCCAAATTAGAATAAAATGATTGCATTAGAATATAAATAATGTAATAGACAAGCTTTACGAATGAAGAAAATTGCATCAAAAAATAATTAATATATTGGGAAAAAATGGAAATTAGAGTCTAGCATTTATACGAAGATTGATCAATACAAAGATATGTTTAGAGATGACAATTATGGCTCGGGTTCAAACCCGACCCGCGTAAAACTCGCCACCCGGTCAAAAGGCTCTCAGGACGGGTTTGGACCCGAGTACGGGATAAGTCTCGGGTTTGTCTAAACTTGCCTCAGACCCATCCCGTAAATATATAATATTTATATACATTTATATAAATAAATATAATATATATATATTGGCAAGTAAAAATTGGTTTGCACCTGCCAGGTTCGGGGTGGGTGGGTCTAGAAATCAGTTGGGGCCAGAGTGGGTCATTGGTCTATATTTTTCTTAGCAGGACGGGTCTCGGACATAATTTAGTAGTCTCTCGCCGAAATTTGATATCGGTAGCAACGATGT
>NW_027360836.1:404942-421321 GCF_012295235.1 Primulina huaijiensis
TGATGTTTTCATTGATTCAAAACTATTTTTTTAAATAGAACACACATATATATCGTTCAAGGAAGGAAAATAAACAAAAAAAAATGCATGCAATGTTCAAGTTGTAACTAGGGATGAAAATTTTCTCCGTTGGGATTCGGGCTCTGTGGGAAAATCGGAAACGGACGGGGATTTATTTTCGAGTTTAGGATCATGGATTTTTTAAATCCTCAAAATAGTTTGTAGCGAGTACGTAGATTCTATCCTCATTCTTGAATTTGTATCGATAATAATAATAAAATTATTATTATTAATAGTAATAATAAGTTTGGATTCAGGGATTCCTCAAACCCACATATACCCTTACTTCATTATTATTTTTGAAGTGGGGATGAGACGAGGATGTAGATTTGATCTCAGCGAGTTCGGATTCAAGTTGGGGATTCTCCGAATCATAAAGAAGCCAGGATATAATTCGAAAATAGAGATAGATGACAAACCCCTAGCCGCCCCACCCAGCCCCATATTCATCCCTATGTGTCATGTAAAATCAGTGTCATGCCAGTCAAATGCCAATAACATGCCCAAATAGTTTTTCATAATTTTTTTTTTTGAATAATAGTTTTTCATAATTAGTTTGTATAATTTTGTAACTTTCATTATATTGATCGAAATAGTAACTAAAAATGTATCAATTATTTTGTTAGTTAAATATATACTTTATCAAATTATATATTCATTCCATAATATTATTGTAGTGTAATAATTGTCTCTGATACGAGATAAATCGAAACATGATGATTAAATTATTGTACAGTTTAAAAGATCGAAATTGCACAACTACCCTAGTCGTAATTTTTGTTAAAATGACATGTGTTTGACCTTGTAATTAATATTAGAACTAAAGAATGCAATTATAAGGAGTAATATCGTGCAATATATGAATGATTCTTGTTATACTTAAATTTCATCATCTGATTACGGTGAATGAAATTTTACATGATTAAATCTCAATTCACACAATTTAGAATCAAAAGGTCCCGACATTCTCCCCACAAAAACTCCTGAGAGAAACAAAACTTGAGGTATGAAGCATCGCCTCTGTCCAACCAGTGTAATGAACCATTTCAAACGCATCAACTTTTCGAGTGGATTTAGACTTGTTGCAGTAAAAAAACAGCTCGAAATTTTCCCACAATATCAATATGTCACCATCTTTAAAAACTTTAATAGGATACATGATTTCAGACGTTGTCTGAAACATTATAGGGATCACATATTGCTGCGACCAAGATTCTTCAACTTGGTATTCTTTCATCGTCCATATAACTATCATATCCCACGAAATATTCTGACATAAACATAAGCAGTCCTGTAGAACGGACAGGCTTCTCGAATCCGGGAAATGATTTGGATACGAAGGAAGTGATGAAAAGGGTTTGAAAATTTCGGTTTCCAGATCAAAACAAGAAACAAAATGCTCGCAATTGGAATCTTGTACCAGCCAATGAAGATTTCCATTCAGGAAAACTCCCTTGGAACCGTAAAGACTTTGAAATGAACCGAATGGCGTGACGCTTCTCCACGACCCTGTTCCTATGGTGTAAACCAGGCACTCACCAGACTTCATCGGAAAATTGGAACAGGGCCACATAACATCTTGGTAATTATTCCAAACAACCTTGTACTGCCCACTTACTGAGCTTAACCCGAATCCAAAATCCCAGTTGTAAACATCTTCTTCATCTATGAATTTAGGCTGGGGAAGAGTGATATACTCACGTGTGATTGGATTACATATGTAAAGAGAGTGCTGGGTACTAAGGTCGCACAAGAAAAGAAAACCATTAACGGAACCTCCGATGAATATTCTTGAATCAGGTGAGGTAGTGAACGATCTGGGATCGAATTTCTTGACCAGATTATAGTGAAGGTCGTGGTTGTGAAGCTCCAAAACATCCTCGAATTCGAATATTTTGCATAAATATTCATCCTCTTCAAATTGATAGATAACTAGGCCGGGATTCGACAAAGAAAGATGGCATTTGGCAAACTCGGGAGCAGAGAGGATTTCAAGCCATCGCTTGCAGACGCGTTTGCAGCTTACAATGGCTCGAATCGGAAGTCTGGACAGAATACATAAGGTGATTTCTGATGGAAGACTATTCATCAAAAATTAATTGGTGGCTTCTGTATCTATCTATTCCGGGTATGTACGTATCTTGTGTAGAGCTGGAGAATTTTTATGCTCTATATCCAGATGAGATTGATTTAGGAGGATGATTCAATATATTTATAGTTGAAATTATATTAATTTTTAAAGGAAAAAATTATAAAAGAAAATAAAAAATTCACAATTTCATTCAAGATGTGATATATATTAGTCATTATGATTCATAAGAATTAGTAGTGTTGAATCTTGACTAGACTTTTCTGTGATTAGTTTGACTTTGAAATAATCAACTACTTTTTTCTTTGAACCAATCATCAAGTTAATTTGATTTTTGGAATATGTTGACATTGTATGGGTCATTGATCTGCAGGCAATTCCCAGAATGTAGGGTTGAATCAATCATAACTAGTCTCTTCTCGAAGTACGAGAATTTATCATGATCTTTATAAAAAAACATTGATTCCTCCCTATCCACTCAAGTAAAAAGATAATAAAAGTGATGGAGATGTTGAACAATTGATCAAATGTTAGAAGTTAGATTCTTTTTATCAATATTTTTTCGGACGAATTTGTCGTACAAGATTTGCACGGTAGTGGTTTGCACACTATTGTGTTAGTTGGGTTTACTTATTGCACATTAAATGATAACATGTTTGAATTTCATCGTCACGAAAAATAACAAAAAAGATAATAATAGTGTAGCATTCGCTATCATCGTTCCATTTTTAAAATTAGCTTGGAGAATATGAAAAAAGGAGTGACTGATTGCAGTTTCGGGAAGGTGAAAAGAAACAAACAAGTCGAGGAAAAAGTTGAAAAGATATTTATGGAAGATTTATAACATAAAATTGTTCTTGAAAACACTCTAATATTTGAAGGTCTGCAGGGAAAAGATCAAAAGAAACTTATCATGGTCAAATTATGCCCATTTTTTTAGGGAAAAAAAATAAAATCTCATATTTAAAATTGAACTTCAGTTCGAAAGGTCAAGAAAGCCGGTATATAGTATATCAGGCTTTCATAGACAAGTGATGAACATATATTCGGCATAAGGTGCAGAAATATCCGATTAACTTTTATTAGATATTGTTAAAAAATGGTATGATATTGTCAACTTTGATCTTAGGCTATCATGGATATGTTTTTGTTTTTTTACCCAAAAGATTTTGTATCAATGGAGATATCATTTCATCTTATTAACTTATGGTCTTCCTCTTTTTTTCAATGTGGAATTTTAGTTGCATTCCCAACAGATACATTACAAATTATTTAAAAACGACTCACTGTTCTGTTCATACGTCACAGATCCTGCTTGCTGTTACATACCGCAGGTTAATGTAACTGGAGCTAAATGGATTTGGATCAAGTGAATGGATGCTAGACGTTGGAGGCAGTTTCAACGAATGGAAGTTAGAAGTCCATTAGCTCTGTTTTAGTTAGCTGATTTGTACTCTATATAAAAAGAAAAAGACAAATACATTCAATTGTAATTCGATATACTTTCAAGATAGTGATCATCTCTTCTTCTTCATTGAGATATCTCTTATTGAATTGAATTGGCTTTATATGGTACCAGAGTCACAACACTTATATATTACATTGCCAGAAGCACCTTTCGCAAGAGAACAATATAATGTTTTCACCTGCGAAACTGTCGAGGAGAGAGCTCGAGATCGATCGATCCAGGTTTGTTCTGAATAACCAAATCAAGTTCTTGACAAGTTTTGGTCTTGTTGCTGAAATAAAACAGATTGTTATTATTCCAACATAGCAAGATGTCATCATCTTTAAAAGCTTTGATTGATAGGGTAAACTGATTCAAAATATGAACCGACAACTCCTCTGATTTAGAAACAACAAATTGTTCAGTCCAATATTCCTCCACCCCCATATTCCTTCATCACCCATATAATAATAATGTCCTCATCTTGTGAGCTATTATCGAGAAAACACAAGCAGTCATCCGAAATTCCCAAGTTTCCAAGAGCTACTGGATCTAGTGGCGGTGGAGGTGGAGAAAAGGGCCTAAATGATTCAGCTTCAAGATCGAAACAAGACATTAACATGTTGGCTGACTCGCAATAATCTTGTAAAGACCCGTGAAGATTTCCATTCAGGTAACAAGTCAAAGGAAAGGTGATGATGTCCGAATGGTGGGCCTGGTTCAATACTTCTCCACGACCTTGTTCCAAGTTCCAACTGTGTATACCAAATACGCGTAGTTTTGAATAACAGAACATGGCCCTGCTTGGAGATCTTCTGAATGCCTATGAACACTTCAAATATGTATGTAATTTTGTTCAAATTTTATTATTCATCGGAACATGCAATCACGTCATTTGAAACTTATTATCGACATTTAAATACAGTAAATTTTAAATATAATACCATGTTCGTTGATATGAAAATTTATCTCATTTGATTTTATACATGCATGAACTCTGTTATACTATATTGTAGGTTTCGGCTTCACATATCATTCTGTGCCCATTCTTTGTTACATAATATTGCATGAATACCCTGTTAATTTAGTATTTTCTGAACTATACTTATTTCATCATTATAAAACTAGAATAGTACCATAATGAAACAAAATATTTTCAAATAAAATCATATATACGCACATGCTATACATAATATTCATTCGGTGACTAGTTTTTTAAAAGCATAACACAACTTTGTCCAAAGAAAATAATTATGCTTTGTCGGAATTTTAAAAAAAAATATATTAGAAAGAAGAAAGAGAAGAACAAGAGAAGTGCCAACAATTATGGAACTTTAAAGAAACGGATTTGAATTCTTACTCACATATATATCACGCGATCATGAGAATGATATTACATTTTAACCGTCGAAATTCATGAGCGAGAGAAAGCTCAAACTGTGAGGTATGGCATCGATCCAGCCTTGTTCATTTTGAATCGTTATATCAAGATCTTCACAAGTTTTGGTCTTACTGCAGAAATAGAACAGCTCGCTATTGTTCCAATTTAACAGTATGTCGCCATTTTTAAAAGCTTTTATAGGACAAACTGAGACATCGTATGTGCAAGAAAGGCCGTCTTCTTCTTCAATAATAAGTATTTCAGTCCAAGATTTCTCTGCCCGGCCATATTCCTTCATCACCTATATAATACTAAGCTCCGAATCTTCCAATCTATTGTTAAAAAAACACAAGCAATCATCAAAAATTCCCAAGGTTCCAACAACTGGTGGATATGGTGTTGGTGGAAAAGGAGGAAAGGGCTTAAACAACTCAGATTCAAGATCGAAACAAGAAATTGATACGCCGTGCCAGGCGCCATAATCTAGTACAGATCCATGAAGATTTCCATTCAGGAACAAACTAAAGGGAAGATGATAATGTCCAAATGGCGCGCCTGGTTGAACGTTTCTCCATGACCTTGTTCCAACTGTGTATACCAAACACTCATAATTTTGAATAATAGAGGATGGCCCCGCTTGGGGATCATTTGAATGCCTATGAACATTCCTAACCACCTTGTATTGGCCAGTAATCTTGCTCACACCGAATCCATACTCAGAAGTGTCAGGATGTTCCACGACACCTTCAATCCTTGAAAGAGCAATGTACTCACGTCTGATGGGAATGCATATGTATAGAGCGTCATACACTTTGTTTCCATACTCCCTTAGGCAAAGCAAACCATTGACCGAACCCACAATCCGTAAATCGACATTAGGTAAGCCTATAGCCACGTTGGGATCAAATTTCATCACTGGACTTAACTGAAGATTGCTGTGTTGAAGCTCGTATCCATCTTCATACTCGAATATCTGGCATAAGTTACCTTTTGTACCAGATTGAAGGATTACCAGGCCAGTGGTTGATAAAGGAAGATGGGATGCGGCGAACTCAGGAGTGGAGAGTAAGTTGAGTAATTGCTTGCAAACGCAGTTGCAGCTTAGGATGGTTTGGACAGGAACCCTCGAGAGAATATTGATCATGATTTCTGATGGTAGATTAAGAAAGAATGGACTTCCAAGCATCGTTTGGTTCATTTTTCAGCTTCGGTTTTGATGTTTCTATGTAGAATCCTTTGCTGGACCGGAAATTATATATAAGCTTGCCGGATATAAGAAACAGGGAAGTGTACGTGCTGTCGTACCTTATACTCCTCGTTTTGGAAACTTGAAATTCGAAATGGTCTTCGGTTGAAACTTTCTTTGTTTTTATTATTATTTTTTGGATGAAACTTTCTTGATATGATTTTTTTCCATCTACAAAACAGAAGATAAAATTTGGCAAGCCCCCCAAAAGAATTTGATATGTAATAATAGATTAAGAATTTGTATGTTTGGAAAGAAGGAATTGTAAATGAAATTAATATTTTGAGGAAATTTGATGTAATTTCATTTAGTAAATGATTTTTTTAAAAAAGAGATCGATGATATTATATCGTATTTTCGTTCATATAAAGAAATCAATTGAGAATATTCATATATTTTATATTATCTTACTATATTATTATGGTATAGTAGAAGATATTATTATAGTATAGTACTGGCCCTTTACTCAACTGTTTTTCAATTAATTGGTGAATCGATGAAATTATAATTACATAATTCTCAACAAAACTAAATTTTTAGGCAAATTAGTTACTTTTAGCCATTTAATGTTTTCTTCTTTACCAAAATAACACTCATTTTATGCCATTTGGTTTTTTTTTCTATAATTTACAAAAATGTCACTCGCCTTTGTAAAATAATAAAATTGATGTATCTATTGTATTTTTATGACTATTTATTTACGAAAACGTTACATTTTTTGTATTTTTAAATTTTATCATTTTTTTGTTTAAAAACCAACCATACAATAACACAACACGTTCACCGTTGTACTGGTATTAAATAATATATGTGACAATATTGCTATAGTTGTAATAATATTTACTAAAGTCAAAATTTCGTTAAATAATTAACGGGTTTATGGGTCCAACGAGAACTCCGACAGTAACTCTTCGATCTCAGGCCCGCCACTGCACAATAGACTTATATAAAAATTACTTTGTATTCGTTATCGTTTTACGAAAATAGTTAACTTAAGTTGCTATATTAGTCTATTGTAAGTCATAATAAAGCATTTTAAACTTTCATTTTCAATCAATGTGGGACATGCGTATCATAATCACCCCTTCTTAAGAACGCGATTTCGTCATTGCGGCGTGTCCCTTGATGCACCAGCGCCTGGAATTTAGAGATGACTCCTATATGTTCAAGAGGTTAATCTCACAAGTTCAATAGTTGACTCTCATCCACGTAAAACTTTACCCCGCAAAGCACTTACTCCTCTGTGTTCTCGTTTTGCTGGTGACCGTCTCTAATATCATTCTATCACGCCCTAGGCTCAGGCCCGCACTTGTGCAAATGCACAATAGGCAATATAGAAATTATTTTGTATCTGTCATCGTTTTACAAAAATGGATAACGTAAGTTGCTATATAAGTCTATTGTAAGCCTTTATAACCATTTTAAATTTTCATTTTCAACAATCGTGGGACAAAGATACCATACGGACCCACTGGGTTTTGGTGCTGGGCTGTCCCAAAAGTAAGGAGCGGCAGGTCCGGTTCGGATCCAATTTTTTTTTAGCCGTAGATTGGGCTATTCCTTCAATGTTGGCCATATGTGGAGGTGGTGTAGGTATATCATATATCTATAGCATCGCACTTGTATTACATAATTTTCCCCTTCAAAGAAGAATATTTCATTAATTTTTCTGAGTTACATTACGATTAAAGGAAATTTAAAGAAACGGCTTTCAATTCTTAGATCACATATACAATCATATATCTATAGCATCACACTTCTATTAAACTGTCAGAAACACTTAATTTATCTTTATTTATATGGATCGGAGTCACAGGCTCCCGAGAAAGATATAACATTTTCACCATGGAAATTCTTGAGTGAGAAAAAGCTCAAACTGTGAGGTATAGCCTCGATCCAGCCTTGTTCCTTCTCAATCGTTATGTCAAGATCTTGACAAGTTTTGGCCTTACTGTTGAAATAGAACAGGTTGTAATTGTTCCAACTTAGCAATATGTCACCATTTTTAAAAGCTTTGATGAGTTCAACTGAGTCATAATATGTGCAAGCAAAGTCTTCTACTTCAGCAATAACAAGTATTTCAGTCCAAGATTTCTCCACCCCATATTCGTTCATTACCCATATAGCAGTGATCTCATCATCTTCGGATCTAATGTCAACAAAACACAAGCAATCATCCAAAATTCCCAAGGTTCCAACAACCGGTGGAACTGGTGGTGGTGGAAACGGAGGAAAGGGCTTGAACGACTCAGACTCAAGATCGAAACAATAAATTAATTTGTCTCCAGAGCCGCAATAATCTTGTACAGACCCATGAAGATTTCCATCCAGGAACAAACTACGGGAAAGATCGTAATGTCCGAACGGCGGGCCTGGCTGAACGTGTCTCCATGACCATGTTCCAACTGTGTATACTAAACACTCATAATTTTGAATACTCGAGCATGGCCCTGCTTGGGGATTTGAATGCCTATGAACATTCCTAACTACCTTGTATTGGCCAGTAATCTTGCTTACACCGAATCCATACTCAGAAGTGTCAGGATATTCGACAATACAAGCTTCAATCCTTGGAAGAGCAATATACTCATGTGTGATCGGATTGCATATGTATAGAGCGTCGTACAATTTGTTTCTACATTCCCTTAGGCAAAGCAAACCATTGACCGAACCCACAATCCGTAAATCGACTTCAGGTAAGCCCATAGACAAGTTGGGATCAAATTTCATCACCGGACATAAGTGAAGATTGTTGTCTTGAAGCTCGATTCCGTCTTCAATTTCGAATATCTGGCATAAGTTTCCGTTTGTACCAGATTGAAGGATTACTAGGCCAGGGGTTGAAAAAGGAAGCTGGGATGCTGCAAACTCAGGAGTGGCGAGCAGGTTGAGTAATTGCTTGCAAACGCATTTGCAGCTTAGGATGGTTTGGACAGGAAGCCTCGAGAGAATATTGACCATGATTTCTGATGGGAGATTAAGAAAGAATGGACTTGTAAACATCTTCTGTTTTGATGTTTGTATGTAGAATCCTTTGCTGGATTACATATAAGTATTCTCGCAGTGGAAGTTTCCTCGTCTCTTCCTTTATATATTTATTTACGATAGAGTACATGACAGGCAACCATTTGTATATGCCTTCTTGGGGAAGGAAGATTTACGATGGAACAAGTCATCGCTAATCTTCAATATTTAATGAGTAGATTTTCGTGCTAAAACAAAAATTTGCGAGTTATGTTAGACAATTAAACCATATTGGACAAATATTGTACAAATTCTTCTGAAAAAATGTTGATAACTCTTAATTATTAGTTAAAAAATTATTTATTCCATCACTTTGTAGGGGTGTCAAAATCTGACGCGACCCACCAATCCGACACAGTTTAACCCGAAAAAAATCAGGTTTGGGTTTGAGGTTTTCGAGTTTGGGTCAGATCTGGTTGGACCCGATAGTTGACCCGAAAAAAATGATCGTATCTGGTTGGATTGGGTTCGGGTTGACCAAAAAATTTTATTTTTTTAAAAAAAATATAATTAATAAATATTTCCTATATTTTTATATATTGTATATCTGAAAAAATATTTATTGTATATTTATATCATATATTTTCATAATTTAATATTTATTTTGAACATTTTTTTTATTTTTAAAACAATTGTTTCTTTAATTTAGTAAGTATACTTTATTTTTCTACAATTAGACTTTCAAATTTAAATCATATATATGAGGGAGATTTTATTATTATGTGTTTAAATTAAATATTAGTATTATTTTTTTGAATTTTATTTAATTTTTTTTAAAAAAATTTATAAAAAATTCAAAATCAGGTTACACGGGTTGATTCGGGTTCAAGTTCAGATTGAGAGCTTTTGGATTGGCTCGAGTTTGGGTTTAGCAATTTTTGAATGAGTGGATCTCATTTGATACCGTTTCACGGATCTTAATCTGTGAGACGGGTCAACCCTACCCATATTCACAATAAAAAGTAATACTCTTAGCATAAAAACTAATATTTTTTCATGGATGACCCAAATAAGAGATCCGTCTCACAAATACGACCCGTGAGACCGTCTCACACAAGTTTTTATCTTTTTAAATAGTACTATTGTTCAATCCGATTCACAGGAATTGACATCGATACATAAAAGGATAAGTTTGCAGCTGTCACATTTGATTTCAAGGTTGGTGATCCTACTTTAAAAATCAACGACTAATTCAAGTATATATAGGACCACTTGGTTGTTCGATTCAAATAATATTTTTTTTCCATCCACACCACTGGTAATAAAATAAAAAATAATGCTAAAAATACGTCCATGTATATTTATATCAATATTTACAATTGCGAGATTTTTGACTAAATAATTTTTTCTTTCTTTTTTCAATTTGTATAAAATAATAAATTGATATTTTGTGATGCTTGAATTCATCCCAATAAATCAATCAATAATATGCATACATTAACATATTTTTTCAGTATATTTTTCATAATTAATTTTGATTCGCAGTGAAATTTAAACCACTTTACGCAAATAATAGTAATAAAGAAAGTTATTGAGAAAAAATATATTTTAGTAACATATTAATTTTAATATTTTAAAAAACATTTATTTATAAATTATAACTCATACATGCAATTTTTGTTGCTTAAACAACCCCTTTAACCAAGAACTCGAAAAAAAAAATAGTTTTTATCCGTCAAAAGTGTAGATTGGGCTACTCCTTCAATCTAACCCGTTCTGCAAGAAGAATGGAGGTGTCCTCTTCAGTTCTCCCCGCGGGAGACGTGCATGAACTTAGAGTCGTAGATTGGGCTAATCCTTCAATCTTGGCCGTAGGTGGAGGTGGTGTATGTATTTCAGCAATCCCTTCAAGAACTTGCACAATTCCCCCCATCCTAGGCCTAAGCGACGGTTGCTCTTGGATGCACCAGTAGCTTACTTGAATGGCTCTCATTACCTGTTCCATGTCTACCTCGGATCCCACAAGTCTTTTGTCAAGAATTCCTTCCAGGCCACCCTTCTCAAAACACTCTTCATAAGCCCATAAAGAGAACTTCTTGTCGTTAGTTTCCGAGGAGACTTCGAAATTGCGCCTTCCACTTACAATCTCCAACAGCACCATCCCGTAACTATAGACATCAGCTTTCGCGGTTATTGGAAGATTCGCGAGCCATTCAGGCGCTAAGTATCCTCGAGTCCCCCTCACGTTGGATAGGCTTCGGTGCCTATGTTTGTCCGGGGTCAAGAGTTTTGCGAGCCCGAAATCCGAGACTCTGCAATTGTAGTTGTCATCCAAGAGTATGTTCTCGGGCTTTATGTCACCATGAAGAATGCAGTCCCGGCATTCCTCGTGGAGATAGGTGATCCCTTTTGCCATTCCTAAGGCAATGTTGTATCTAGTTTGCCAGTCGAGAATTTTTTTCTCGGATAATCCATCGTCTGAACTATATAGAAAGCTGTCGAGAGAACCATTCTTCAAGAACTCATACACCAGTAATCTGTGCCGCCCTTCGGAGCAGTACCCTATCAACCTCACCAGATTTAAGTGGTGAGTACTACTAATAGTCGCCACCTCCATTTTGAATTGTTTCTCTCCCTGGCCAATTCCCTCAAGTTGTTTTACTGCAACGACTATTTTATTAGAGAGGACGCCTCTATAAACCGATCCGAACCCTCCTTCACCGAGCTTTTCCTTGAAGCCCTTCGTTGCCTGTAAGAGCTGCTTGTATGTGAATCGAATGGGAACTCCAGAGGCATACTCAGAAGGTGAATACTGAGAAAGTAAGCTTTCGTATCCCGGTTTGGACCTGTAATGGAGCAGTAAACCACATACTAAAATGACCATGGCCAAACTTCCACCTAAAGCCACAACAACGATCTTCAATGAAACAGATTTCTTGTCGACTTCTCTTAAACGAAGCGGAGGATTTGGCAATGCAGGATCACAGACCTTCACGTATGATGTACTAGTCAGAGCCGGAGACTGATACCCACTGACAAATCTTGATTTTTTCATATAACAAACTCCAGTGCCATCTGCGAAGGAAGTGGACGCTACACAAACAGAATCAGCAAGACAGAGAGACCAGCAAGCTCCCATATTCGCTGTAAAGAAATCAGATTCATATTCAGGAGGGTATGTCAAGAAAACAGAATTATTCAAAGTCACCATTGTTCTATCTGGACAATCTTGAATATCTTCTTTATACTTGCAACCTTTCCTACTGTCCTTGGGATCAATGGGCTCAAAATTCTGTGACGGACATCGACAGACGGGGGCGAAATTAAGCTCATCATAAGTGCAAATTCCCATATTTCCACAATAACCAAAAACCCGACACTGGTCACTAACCGCAGTCCATCTCACAATTTTGTTTCCACTTCCACTACTCAAAGAAGAACTATAAATCCTCAAATTCCCATCACTATCCAACTTCACAAACCTCAGAGTACTATAACGGATCTCACCATAATCATTGTCACGAGCTATAAGACGCGGATTACCCGGAAACAGTGGATCGAAAAGCTGAAAAATACCTTCTGGTTGCATGCCTATGCTTGGTGATTTCACGGTATAGTTACTAGGTGCGTCCATGGGTAAAGAGCTATAATAATACACAGTGTCATTCCATCGAAGGGTTATGTTTCCCGAGCGCAATAGGCGAAAAGAGTATAACCCAGACCGTAGAACATGATTAACAGTGAAATTTTGTCCAGTAAGAATTGTATCGGTGGGATTATCAAAGGTGGTCCACATTGGAATGTCGCCATTCTTGAGCACAAAATTACCAGAATCACCAAGAGAAGCCACAGTTATTCCGAGCCCAGATGTATTGGACCGCCACACTATGGAACCACCCGTCGAGCTGGTGAGAAGCTGGAGGTCTCCGGATGGTAGGAAGCGCAGGGTGCCGGAGGAATCAACCGCGCCACCAGGATCACCGCCGGCTTTCCAAACTGGGATCCCGTTGTAGGTGATGGCAGCAAAATAGATGTTCTCAGATTCTTGAACGAAAGATAACATGAAAGTCTTGTTCCGAGATGTCCATGATTGATCGGGAGTTGAGGCATGTAGGCTCAAACCCGGAGATACATCTTGTCCTAAACTGGAGCAACCTGCGCAAATGATGCAAAGGAGCAGAAATTTCATGTACGATGATCGGAAATTCATTTTCTTGTTTTCCATTTCTTTATTTTCTCTGAGACTGAAAACAGACGGATGACGACGAAAGTAAACACGTTATATATCCGCACTAGATATTTTTCTAGAAGCCAGTACAAAAAGGTCCTCCAATTAATCGGTAGTAATAATAGGACAAATTTTTTCCGTGGAAAAATGAAAACTTTATAGTGGGTTTTTCCCGCTGTCTTTTCGATTTTTCTTTGTTGATTGTTCTTGCTCAACCGATGCTTACGAAAACTCCATAAATCACGTTCAGCGTATAAACATTGTATCCGTTCCAACTAGTTCGAGAAGAAGTGGACGACAACGACCAAATCGGAATCTTTTTCTTTCTTTTTTTTTTTTAACATTAAAATATAAAAACAACTCAAATATTGACACCATCAGTTCCAAGTCCATCAGAAATCAATATGGTTTCAATACTATAAATTATATTATATTCAAAAAAAGTTCTAAAGTTATTTCAATTATGGATCAAGTTAGTGAAGAAAAAGAAGAAAATGATTTGTGTATTAAAAGGTTAATAAAATTAAGTTTACTCCAACGTGCAAGCAAGCGCCCATGGCCTAATGGATAAGGCGTCTGACTTCTAATCAGGCGATTGTGGGTTCGAGTCCCACTGGGCGTGTAACCATTTTTTCCTAATGGGCGAAGAAATCATATTTTTGCAGCTTTTAGCTGGACCCGTGGCCCAATGTGTTTCAACCATGGCCCAACTATTTATCCACTCGAACGATCCTCTTCCAGATTCCCTTAAATCCATTAAACAATATATTCACCGATCCATTGTCCATACTCTTTATTTATTATTGTCAACATTGGTTATTAAATAAAAATCATAATTAAGTAATTAATATACGCAAATTTATCCTTATAATATCAATATCCATAATACAACAAATAATTTTGGAAATATACCTTTTCCATTTTTTTAAATTACGATTAAGATATTTATTTAAAATAATTATTATTTTGATATGAATTGCAAAAATAGGTTGAAACTTTTAGTGGTCCGTTTTTTTTTTACACCAATAAGTTCTTACAAAAATATCATATTCATTTACATAAATAATATTCATTTACATAAATAATATTTTTCATATTATTTACTCATAATTATAATATTTAATCTTCTTTAAAAATTCACATATTATCTCGATAAATTACATATTTAAATATAATTGCAATATCGTTATCGAAATAAATAATTGAAAATTATAACAAAATTTTATGAAACAAATCGATCTATGAATGATCATGATTTATATAAATAATAATTATTATTTTATACACGTGTCGTGGGTGTGTCGTTGGTTGGTTATTATTGTTGTTGTTGTATGGGTTCTACTTAATTAATAAACACTGAATTGGTCCATGCAGTACTTTAATTTCACACGACTAACTCTATTGTATCCACCACATTTTTATTTTAATTTTTTTATTATTATTTGGTGGGTCCTAACATTTTGTTAGAATTTCGGCTGTAAATGCAACTTTATTGTTATTGGACCACAATGGATTATATAAATAATAAATAATTAAATAAATATATAGTTTGATAAGTTGCGATGACATGACATATGAATGATATCAAGGATGATAAGACTTCACTAGTATAGTTTCCAATTAATTAATCAATTGGTGACTAATCATATATCAAATAATCATTATTATTAATAACTATAATATCTTTTGAAGTTTACATGATCGAACGATACTACTGTACAATATAAAGGATCCAAACTCAAATTATCGATAAGTCGGAGTTTGAACTTAAGCTTTTTTAGTGTGATATATATGAATTCATATCCAATTCAAAATTTAAATGGAATTCAAGTAGAAGACTTCTTTTTATAATGTGTGAGCATTCTTACAATTGATCCATTTATAAATATGATATGTTTTCTATGCAAACTTAAAAATATATATATATAAAAAAAAAAAAGAAAATTGGAATAAAAAAGAAAAACCTAAAACAAGAGTTGCGGGTTATTGATGGAGCCAAGAAACACGCATGTGTAGCGTGATGGTGTATTATGGATGCACTTCAAAGACTAAGTGATAAGGTGGGAAAATAGTACCAAGATTTAGACTTGATGAATAAGATGAACATTTTAGTGTGGGGTAATTAATTTATGTCAAAAACTTGTGTGAGACGGTCTTACATGTCGTATTTTGAAAGACGGATCTCTTATTTGGGTCATCCAAGAAAAAGTTTTACTTTTTATGTTAAGAGTATCTCTTATTTGGGTCATCCATGAAAAAGTATTATTTTTTATGCTAAGAGTATTACTTTTTATTGTGAATATCGGTAAGGTTGATCCGTCTCACAGATAAAGATTCGTGAGACCGTCTCATAAGTGACCTACTATTAATTTATATGAGTTTTGCATGGTAAAATTGATTGATTTTACTATTGATGTAACATTCAAATTTACTTGAGAATAGTTAGTTGAAGTTGTTGATTTAGATTGAATATTTGTCTGTCAAGAGAGGCATATGTTAGCTGCCAATATTGATTCTCTACACAAAATGAAAATAAAAATAAAAATAAAAACCGGGCATCCATTAATTTGATATCATGTGTGTTATAATTTATGGGATTCATAAATAACCTAATTTACATATTTTTTATGACACATTTCACAAGAAAATAAAATAAAAAATTCACACCATATAGAATTATATCTATGGATTAATTAATCACTAGTTAAATTTATTGAAGGCTACAACCACTTTAGTACTCGATTACCATAAATGACTTGACAAATGTTTTTGGCTAATTTCCTGTGCATTACATAGTTTTAGAAGTTCCTTCTTTTAGGGGTGGAAATGGAGCATCCTTGGTGGGAAAAGGGAATCCTTTGAATGGGACCTTTGCTAAATATTAAAATAAACAATATTTATAAACTTTTTGCCATTAGTGCTGGTCTCAAAAGTGCAAAATATTATCAGTCCAACATGAAATAT
>NW_027360836.1:422509-435650 GCF_012295235.1 Primulina huaijiensis
ATATTCACATAAATTGGAATGAATTAATTAATCGTTTTCATAATCTTGGGGGGTAATATGGACCATACAGTTGGATCCATCTAGAGTTCATTAAGAAGGAAAAGGAAACATTTACATACGGGAGCACATAAATTAATTATTATATATTTAAAATTGTTAAAAATATAATTTATTTGACCAAAAACGATGCAAAAATATTCAACATAATAACAATAATAATAATACAGTTAATTATAAGGTTCATATTGGTATTTTCCTTTTTCTTTTTTTCTTGTCGGCAAAAATAAAAGATGAACAGATTATTGCTTTCCCAATAATTGATAGAAATCAGTCATACATAATTATATGAATTTGCGTAGATTAATTTTGCTTTCTGCAGTGAAAAAAAAAATTTCTATAAAAATATTTTCATGATTTATTCAATATAAAGCAATGAAAAGATTAAAAACAAAGTTTTCATTGATTAGCTTGAGCAGCTAGCGCCACTTGATCAACCTACGCAATTATTTCATTTAATTACATATTAAATATTGCAATTAAAAGTGCTGAATTAGTATCCGTCCACTTGTTTGCCTAATTATTATGAGGAATTATAAGTAATTTGCCCACAAGATTCTTCTTAACAAAGAATCTTGTAATTGCAAAATTATCAATATTAAGGAAAATACATTTATTTATTTTTTTAATTTTGGGTGTTGATTGTCTGAAAATATTGAGAGGGCGTGGTTCCTGATTATGGAAGATCTTGAACCTATAATTAAGTGCAGTCGATGTAACTAACAAAGGAAAAAACCCCAAGTTTTACACCAAATTAAAGTTTCAATTCACTTTCCAATGAGATCTCAAAAGACCAGACCAAGTGTTTCTTTCTACAAAAACCCACGATGACTCTCCTCCTTAATTTGATAACAACAACAGTTATGATAGATATTAGAGTTTTCGGACGATAATATTAGTGTTTTGGGTATTCGTAGTCAGTATCTTTCCTAAAAATAGTTTTTTTTTTACGTATATAAACTTGTAAAGATATCAGTCCTACACTATTTACTAAATCACATTGATGACATACAAAAATACAGATACTTGATAATCATTTGTAAAAAAAGAAAAAGAAAGAAGGGTGACTTTAACAAAGCAATGGAAAAATCATGGTTGATACACTATATCTTAATCAATTGAAAATATTTTAAAATACATTAAGAAACGAGGGAATATGACCCACTATATGATTGATGGGTCCAAAGGGCCACTAAATATAATTGTCTTTCTCAATATTAATTATCATGTGGCTTTGTTCATTTTAAGTCCTGGACGATAATCATACATAGTGTGACCAAGAAATCACACAATCAGGGTGCTTCATGTTAAAAAAATATATAATATATGTTGTTTGACCGACGATCATGAATTGAATTCAAGTTACCAACACTTTTTTGGAGGAACTTGTTACTTAAAACTTGTCCAATGCGGTTTAAACTATTAACTCTGTTTGTAAACTACTACGTTAGCGTGTGTGCACCGAATCCTACCATTTTTTTTTAAAAAAAAAGAACTGATCTAGAAACAAAACAAGATTGGGAAATGGGTATTATTTTTCTTCTTTTTTTGACACTTGGGAGATGGTAGTAATTAGAGCATGTATGTGTATCTAGGAGAAAACAAAGCACACCAAATATCAATGGACTAGAGGGGAAGTAAAGCAACAAAATCAGTTGCTCGAGGAAGAAAAAGATGAGTTGCACTAAAATCAAAAGATTGCCCCCCCATTTGCACAAATTAACGCAAGAAGTTTTAAGTTTTTGAGAAGTTGTGACTTGGTTTTAGGTTTCCAATTCCACTCCAATCTGGTCAAACATTTATCACACCCCAATGAAGTCATTCTTACATCATCATTCTAAACATTATCATCAAAAACAGCTTCTTTTTTATATATAAATTTTTAACCCAAGTTTAAATAATATCACTGTAAAGCTCATTCAATCAAATTATTATTATTATTATTTTTCCCAAGAAATTTTCCCAAGAAAATCAATTTCTTGGTTTATTTTTTCAATGAGTCGAATAGAGCTAGAAAATTCTATTTTTTCTTACAATTTTCCTTCCAAAAAATAGACGAAATGATTTATGTTAAATCAGTCGGCTTTTTTGTCTATGATTAAGCTGGTTTAACTATATATACAGATTTATTGAAAAAGAAAAATCTTTGGGAACTCAAAATGTATGTTGTCCCTCAAAATTGCCTTCTTTCACTCTCATTCTTCAAGTGAGGGGGGAAGGGGGAGGGATGATATTTTGCTCTTTTCTTTAACTTTCCTCCCATTATACAATGAAAATGGAAGATTATCAATTATCGAACCCCCTGTATAGGAAACACTCATCATTGCTCCCAATAATCTTTTTCAACCTTAGAAACCTGAGCTTCTAAGATTGATATTCCCTCTTTTCCATCCCATTCTGTATCATTCATCTGCTTTTTCCCCCCCCCCCCCCCCCCCCCCGTCCTACCATTTAAATATCCCTCTTCGAATCCTTTTTTCTATCCCACCTTCTTCATGATGGATGCTTCGTCCGCTAACTCTGTTAATGGTTTCTACAACTTCTTGGCTCGTGGGATTGATGATCTCGAACGTTTGTTTCTGTCTAACAACTTCATGTCCATTCAGTTCCTGCAGAGGGTTCTGTCCCTCTTAAGATCATTCCACACCCAGTTGACTCTTCTGGTTCAGAAGCTTCACTTACCTGTTGGTGAAAAATGGCTTGATGAGTACATGGATGAAAGTTCCAAGCTTTGGGAGGTCTGTCATGTGCTTAAAACTGGGATTTCAGGCATGGAAAATTACTATTCTACTTGCCTTAATATCACTTCTTCACTCGATGGCCATCGCCATTTAAGCCCGCAGCTTTGTCGACAGGTGATGAATACATGCGGTCATTAAGATTCAGAAGGGTTTTTTTTGTAAATTTTCTTGTTTTTTCAGTTCTTGATTGGGTTCTTGACCTTTTTTTTTTTTTTTTTAATATTTTATTGTTATTAAAAAAACAGGTTATTCGGGCTTTATCAGGATGCAGGAGAGAGGCCGTGGGGCTGGAGGAAGAAAACAGGTCATTGATGGAGACGAGAATCGAACCAGAATCGTTGAAATTTGATGAGAGAGTTTCTGTGGAATCAAAGCTGAATGGATTCAACGGGTTCAGGGGAGTTCTATATGCAATGAGAAATGTCAGTACTCTGCTTCTGATGATTCTGCTTTATGGGTTAGTTTACTGCTGGCCCGAGTCGAATTCGATAGGGAATGGATATGAAGGCCGCCTTCTCTTCGGATCATCTTTCATGATCTCCACAGGCAGGCTACAACAGAGGGTAGCCTCCGAAATCAATCAGATTTCAGGGCGTCCCGGGATTCTGTTGTTTGAATTCAGGAGATCAAAAGTGGCCATGGATGAGCTGAGAGCAGAGGTGGAGAGGAAATGCTCGCAAGGGATTGTGGAATGGGAATCAGAGGTGGGAATAAGGGAGAGAGTGGAGAGTTTAAAGGGATGTCTTGGTAATTTGAGGGCCGGAACTGAGAATATCATTGGACAGCTTGATGATTTTTTTGATGAAATTGTTGAAGGCCGGAAGAAGCTCTTAGATTTCTGCAGCCATAGGTAGAGAATTTAAGAGGTCATTAATTTGAGGGTAAAAAAATACAACTAGTGATAAATTACTAAATTAGCAACTTTGGTCCATGGGCAACTCTTCATTTTAGTTCTATTATACATTATATTTTTTTCTTGTTTTTTCATCTCGCCTCTTGTGATTCTTACTTTAAAAAATTTTACGGTGAATGAGAATCAAATAGTGTATTTATCCTACTTTGTTATTTTAATTTAAATTCAAATAAACCAGCTCGAAAGTAAAAAAAATAAAATTGAAACAATCACATGGTTTTCATCATAGAATGAAGCATGAGAATCTAATGGCCACTCAAAAAGATAGCATCACAGTAAAAGAGCAAACATGACATGACTACAACAAGCTGTATTGCAAAGCAATAAGCACACATCAAAACCAAACAAGAAAAAGTAATAAACTGAGCAGTAAAAAAAAAAACAGAGGAAAAGAATGGAAACTTCTTTCCACAAAGGTCAAAATCTTGCTAACTCATTGGGTATCTTTGAATTATTTTGTTTAGGATGTGTCATTCTTTTATGAGTATTTAATGAACTTTAGTGGTGTAAATGACTGATTTTATTGCAGTAAAAGAGGAATGATGTTTCGGGACAACATTATATTCCTGGATTTGGCTTTAATGTGAAAAGTGGATGCATTCTTTTGTATTCTCTGAAGCTTTTGTCTGATTCATTTAGTTCCCTTGAAAGCAATGGATTTCATGATCTTCGAACGTTGCACTTCCCCTCCTCCCCGGCCTCCACCACCTAAGGGGCCAACGAGGGCCGTTACCGCAGTTCTTCTTTTCGAATAGAAATTATTATTTATATAACAAGACACATCTTGATACAATAATGGATACAACAAGAAGTAAAAGTAGATTCTAATTTTTTCCTCATATTTTAATGTATTTTAAATCACCCCACCCCACACACAAAAAAATCATCTTCTTTGCATCAATTCCATGATGATTTTATCCCACAGTTGCCATTTTCTTCCCTCTTTTCCGGGTGGAATGTGGAGAGAAATTGATAATAATTGTTATTATTATAAAAATATCTTGGTAGTCCCTTTCTCCACCATCTAACCAGATCTCATGCTTTTTGTCCTTTGCCAGAAATTCATGCCTTCCCTGCCTTTGAAAGAACCCCCCCTTAAATAAGATAAATATCATTTAAAAATTACGTAATCATCGAGTCAAAGAAATTAATAATTAACAAAGACGAACTAAATGCAAATAATGCATGTTGCTGGTGGTTTTAGCAACAGTCCGGTCGGTCCAATACAGACCCTTTGAACGCGTAATGTTTACCGTATTCTTGTGACATCCACACCATATTATAATACTATCACCATCTCTTTAGTTATTTTCCATGTATCCCCTCCTATTCATGTAACCAAGAAACTGAAATTAGACCAGAACATACCTGCGGGGATTCTGGTAATAAACAAGTGAGAATGTGGACATGATTCATTGTCACCTGGAAATAACTCGCACGTCACGTCTTACACACGGAGCTCGATATCTTATGATCAATCCATCGAAGTTTCGTGGGCAATGTTGCCTATCGATTTGCCTTGTTGTAAACTAAACAGCTTCCAAAGGGTTAATTGAAATAAACAACCAATATGACAGCGTAGATTTTCTTTTGCATATATATAGAATAATTATTGATGAAAATCCTTACCCATGCTTATTTAAATTTCGCGTTTTTGCCAATGAGAATGCATTTCTATAGCGGGAAACTTGTAATTTTTTTGTCATGTATATTTGTTTTTTTTAATTATAATTTTGGTATTTTATATTGTTGAATTTCAGTTTTATCGTCTAAAGTTTATTTTTATTTTTATAATTTTAGTCATTTGTTTTGATGTTAGATTGCACATCTCATTGTTTTTATCGATTAATATCAATGTCATATTAGCGTCACATCAGAAAAATACTGATATTTCGGAAAAACAAAAGATAAAACAATGTATTCAACGTTGAATAATTAATGACTTTTAAAGAGTCGTGCGAATTTTAAAAGAAAATAAGTATTCAATCTAGACTTTTACAAAATCTATAGAAATCTAGTCATATCTAAAATAAAATTTTGTGGAGTTTTAAAAAATCGTGTGATAAACAACCTTGATATGTAAAAACTCTATAAAAGTCTAAAAATATTCAAAATTTTAGTGGACTTTTAATGACTATATGAAAGTCATAAATTACAAACATAAAACATAAAGATACAACAATAAAATATAAAAAATTATGTTTTATTTAACCCAAAGATTTAGATAAATTCCTAATTAATCATTTAATTCTATCTCTTCTCTCTCTTCAAATCATGTTACTACACACATATATCTCCGCCCCTTCAAATCACATTTCTATTCCAGCTTAGCTGGCTCCCTCCCGAGTTCGATCCCCCTCTTCATCTTGTGTTGTAATAAAAAAAAAATCACATTTCTATTTACAAATATTTCTTTTCTTCTTCCAATAGTTTTTGTTTTTAGCCGATTTAGGTATAATATTTTCTAATAAATTGCTGATTAATTAGCTTTTATAATTTGAAATTAAAAGCAAAATTTTAAAAAGGCGTAGATTTTAAATTTTTTGAATTTTGGTGGTTAGAATTTTAGAATTGATTTTGTTATTTTTAATACATAATTTATACAATCAATTGTAATATTATATTATAATAGAAAATAGCCCAAAAAAACAACAACATTGTTTACTTTTTTAACGTTTATGTTAATGTATCCTTTTGTTAGTGTCTTTAATTATTCAACAAATGATACGTGTGTTTAGTCGATAAATCATGTTCACTCACTCAACCATGATATATAAATGAGTAACCACGGTTCATCAATCAACACACATATCATGTGTTGATGAGAACGCTACACATACAAATAACGCCTGCCTAACCGTTTTTATATGCTTGAACATTAGCGTTACAGAAATGATCATATAGTTTCCCTGTTTCCATTTCATGGCTTTGGCCTAACTCAATCAACGATGAATGAATTCAATGAACCAACCCTCTTTTTGTATACATATGTCAAACGTTAATAATGTTATCGTGACAACTATTTAATACCAAAGTAATAGATACATAAGAAGATTTCAGAGCACATTATATTTATTATCAATGTAAACAAGAATTAAAAAATATTAATTTATCGAACATTAATATATAGAGAGACAAATATGTATAATTCAAAATATGGAAATTTACAATATTAATAAAAAAAGGTAGTGTAAATGGAGTTTTTAGTTAAAACGACACTTTCATTAAGGATACACTTACCTTATATAATATTTTTTTAAGACATAGTAATTGTTAATTACCATAATATATACCGAGAATATCTGTGAGACGATCTCAAAAATTTTTATCTGTGAGACGTGTCAATCCTATCAATATTCACAATAAAAAATAATACGCTTAGCATAAAAAATAATAATTTTTTATAGATGACCCAAATAAGAAACTCGTCTCACAAAATACGACCCGTTAGACCGTCTCTGACAAGTTCTTGTNGAAGCGAGTTTAGAATTTGTACATCCGATTGACAAATTTTGTCATGACATATATACATATAACATCCGATTGACAAATTTTGTCAAGACATTCTATATGAAGCGACATCTCCGCGTCTTCAAATATGGAGTTGTTTTTCTAGATTTTGTTCCCAATAGTTGGCCACGACATTCTCCAAAACCCCGCTCCGTCGCCGCCGGCGCCGGCGCTCAAATAACGTTTGATTCACGCTTTTTACCTATTGTTACGCACGATTCATTACGTACTTGTAGCGGGGGAATCTTGGGGTTTTCTGTATATTTCGACGTTCCTTTATTATTTTTTCAACTCTGGATTGTTGTGGAGAAAAAAAGGGGAATAGAATCAATGAAGGGTAAGAGCACCGGGAAAGTTTCTGCGGAATGGATTCCAATTTTTTCCATTTGTTTCTTCTTCTTTGGGATGCTTTTCACAAACAAGTATGTCTAGTTCAAGATTTTGAGTTCTGTATTTTTTTTTTAAAATTTTTTTCACTTTTGGGGATTTTGATTTGTGGTGATTATGTTTTCGATTTGGGTTTTGCAGATTCTGGGTACCTCTGCAATCCAATAATCAGCTTATTACTCAGCACCGGCGTGACCAGGAGTTGCAGGTTGTCTCTGAAGACGGTACTACCAAAAATAAGGTATTTTGCTGTTTTGATTGAGCCTGGCATTTTTTTCTCTCTTGTGGACAAATTTGGGTTTAAGATATTGTTTTATACTTTTTTTCTGAGTGTTTTGTCTTTGAGATTTTTGTGGATAAAAAAGATGACAATATTTCAAGATTGGATTCAAATTTTATAGTTTTTGTTGTTTCTTGGTTTGGTTTGGGTTGATTGTTGTATCGTGTTTAATCGTCTTTGTTTTAGAAAACAGAAGATCAAGACAAGGATGTAATGAACGAGGTGTACAGAACCCACAAAGCTATCCAGTGCGTTTATATTGTCGTTTTCTAA
This sequence comes from Primulina huaijiensis, assembly GCF_012295235.1. NCBI lineage: Eukaryota > Viridiplantae > Streptophyta > Magnoliopsida > Lamiales > Gesneriaceae > Primulina > Primulina huaijiensis. The sequence continues at coordinate 430,671 of NW_027360836.1, forward strand.
TAATGTGTGTGCGCCAATTAATTATAAGTTTTAAATTTTATATGAAGATGAAATCACATAGGAATACCTTTTCAGGTCATTGGACAAGTCGATTTCGATGCTTCAAATGGAGTTGTCCGCCTCTCGAAGTGCTCAGAATAAGGGAAAAATAGACAAATTACCTTTAAGTTCTGATAAAGAGCCACTTAGGAAGAAGGCATTTATGGTGATTGGTATCAATACTGCTTTCAGTAGTAGGAAGAGGCGTGATTCGGTCCGAGAGACCTGGATGCCTCAAGGTGAACCTGAGTTCTCTTATGGACCCATGTAAATTTTTTTGTATGGAAACGTGGGTGACAGTGTTTACGTTTCAATTAGGGGAACAACTTCGAAAAATGGAGCAAGAGAAGGGGATTGTTGTGCGATTTATGATTGGTCACAGGTATCTTGGTCGCATATAATCATTGAGATAACATTCTTTTCATTCATTTTCAGGTTCTTTAGCTTCCTCATCCATCTACGTACCATCACGACATTGTATATTTGAAATACTTGAACGAAGATGTACATTTTTGGCAAATTTCATGAAATTGTATGCAACTTTTACTCTATGTTTTATGATTTATATATGCTCCATTTATATCTTTTCCACATTTGATGCAGTGCGACGTCTAACAGCATATTAGATAGGGCTCTTGACTCGGAAGAAGCTCAGCATAAGGACTTTCTTAGGCTGGTAAAATAACAATGCTGCACTACATTTGTCCCTCTTAAATATTCCTAAGCTAGAAGTATTGAATCTTGACCATGTAATATGACAGGAGCATGTCGAGGGATATCATGAATTGTCTGCAAAAACAAAAACTTTCTTTGCCACTGCAGTTTCAACATGGGATGCAGATTTTTATGTCAAGGTCGATGATGATGTCCATGTCAATTTGGGTGCGGGATTCCAACCATTTCTATTCCTTCACTTTTGAAGGTTTTTTCCTTCAATTTTTTTATTTACCAAGTGTTTTGCTAATAAAGGTGCACTGGCTGCAAATCTTGCCCGTCATCGATCTAAACCGAGAGTTTACATGGGCTGTATGAAATCTGGACCCGTTCTTGCTCAAAAGTAGGGTTCGAAGTTTCACTGGATCGTTCTGTTTTGTGTTTCTTCAAGGATAGTTTTTTATAATTATTGTGTTTTCCAGGAATGTTAAATACCATGAACCGGAGTACTGGAAATTTGGAGAAGAAGGGAATAAATATTTTCGGCATGCAACTGGACAGATATATGCAATTTCCAAGGACTTGGCTACATACATTTCAATCAATCAGTAAGGATTGTGTTTTTTTATAAACTAGAATTGATTGTTTTTTCTCAATTCTGTCTGAATTATATTTGTTTGAAGATGGTAAATGGTAAAATCAGCAAAATATTGATTAATGATCCGTGACATGGGATTGGAGAAACTTACGCACTAATGCATCTACTACACGGAGAAAATGTCCCTGTTTTTTCATCAAATTCCATCAAAAAGCTTGTCCGCCATTAAGCTACAATAATTTCTTGGTTTTTTTTTTTTTCCAAATACACCCTTAGATATTTGACGCAGGTTTAAAAAATTACTTGCTATTCATAATATCATGCGTCTGCTGAATATTAAAGGTTCGGTTTTGAATTTTTATTAAAGGTTCGGTTTTGAATTTTTAGGCCCATTTTGCATAAGTATGCCAATGAGGATGTGTCACTCGGATCTTGGTTTATTGGTCTTGAAGTCGAGCACATTGATGACCGTAATATGTGCTGTGGTACTCCACCAGGTATGGTTCCTTCAAAGTTTCATGACTACATAATGTTACTCCTAACACATCATTTATTCAGAGTTATTCAACTAAATTTCATTTTGAATTCATAGATTGTGAATGGAAGGCACAAGCAGGTAATGTATGCATTGCCTCGTTTGACTGGAGCTGTAGTGGAATCTGCAAATCTGTAGAGAACATCAAGTTTGTACATGAACAATGTGGCGAAGGGGACGATGCACTTTGGAATGCTTTGATATAGATATCCTTAGACTCCAAAAAATCTTGGCAACCCGCCATTTTAGCCTCTAGACGATGTAAGAGAATGTTAATGTGAAGCCATGTGAGGAGGAATTCAGCGTATGGATACTTTGAAGGTTCGTCTTCTAATTTAGAGAGAAAGATTTGGTGCATATGGGAGCTCTTAGTGTTTCTGAACGATTCTTAAACCAGTGTTAAAAGTGGAGAAGATTGTATTTTTTGTTTGCTGATTCGTTTGGGCAGCATGGGACGACTGGATGTACTTGCATGTATTCTTTAGATACTCAGTTAAAAAGAAATTCAGTTCTGGATATAATTCTTGATATACAGAATGTGCTGCGCCTTGCTCGAGGTTTTTTGTGTGTTTTGTTTCTGCAATGGGTAAAAATCTCTGGTTAATTACGAAGTCAACTAACTGTTTGGAGAGCTTTTCCCTCAGTTTCATCTTATCGGGCAGCTCTATATTAGTCCATGGTTGACGAATTTAAACTTGGACGTATTTATAACTGGGAGGATGCGAATGAACGAGATCATAGTCTGGAAAAATTCGATGCTGGCCAGATCCTTAAAACCATGAGTTCGTCGATGTCATGTCAGCAACTTCCATATACATCAACTCAATAAAGTAGAAAATGTATTTGATGGAGGCCATGGAATGGAAATATGCATAATTGGTGTCTCTCGTTCTCTCTCAATAATGGCAAGTACTGAATATGGTCCCAATCATAATCATAATCATAATCATAATCATAATCATAAAAATATAAATACACAAGCTGTGAGTAAGCGTACTACATCGAAACGATCCAATGATTTTTAAATTTTAATTAATGTTTGTCATGTGCGACATACTGACACTGTCTATCTAGAGAAAAATTGAAATGTCTTCCTGCATCTCCTTTCTCATTGGCTACCATTTAATGTTTGTACGGATATTGGCGGAGTTTCTTCGATAAATTGATTATTTATCCAACTCATTTTCACCATTGAGAAGATTGAAAGTAATTTTCAAAGATAAATATTGTTTTTGCCATTTACAGTAGTCAGAGTACTGATTTAACTTGGAGAGTTGTTCATCGGTACAGAAATTTCTTCCCCACCATTTCGTTTGATTGATATTCCAATTCTACATGTTTTTTTTCTCGGGAGTGGCCACATACAAAACACTTGCACCATAATCACACATAGATGGGCAGAGGACACGAACAGAGTCGCCGCGGCCGCCGGAATAGCTTCGTTCTCCCGATGTTTTGCCGCTTATCGATTAAAGACGTAAGCTTTAGTCACACAGAAGATCGAGAGGATGACCCTTCATCCCCCAAAGTCAGTTGCATGGGTCAAGTCAGAAGAAAGAACAGAGTCACTGGCTCCTCCGCCGCAACCAGAACTAACAACATTAATCAGCATTCTCACAATTACACGAAGCTGATCACAATTTTCTCCAGCAGAAACCTTGTGCCGCCGACCAACACCAATAATGCCAGCGTTTATTCCGGCGGCAGAAGAAGTGGTAGCAAGAGTTGCAGAACCAGCAGGGAAATGATCAGCGTGAGTAATTTGAGAATGACCCGTCTGAAGAAATACAATCATGATGATTTCGGTGATCCAGATAGTGTCGAGGCTGTAGTTGATGTCGGTGAAATGGATCCGCCGCTTCCGGTGATGAAGAGGGCGACGCCACCGGGCGGTGGCGGCGATGAGGTGAATATTTGGAAGCGAAGATTTAATGGGGTAGCGCTCCAAAGCTTGCAGATCGATCAAATTAATTTATCGAAAAGCAGATTTCTCCCACCTACAACTGTATGATAATCATGAAGGATTCAAGAATCAGAAGGCGGAGAAGGTATTCAAGAATAGTGCACGATTCAAACTTGTCAATGAACTCATCGGAGTTGCAGATTTTCTCTTCGTTCTTTAATCTGCTTCTGTATTTGATTTTTTTTTTAATTTCATTTTCTTAGATTTTAATAAAATTATTAAGAAGCTTATTTTGATATCTATAAAGATTACATTCTTTTATTACAAGATTAAAATTAATTATCATAAATTCTTTAACTTTATATTGTAATTGTAATATGGAATCTATATCTGTCTATGTTAATTTCGCATTAAATAACAATACTTACAGAACAATGCAAACTGGAGCTGTAAATAGAGTTGTTGGTTCAGACATTAAATAAATTTTAGTTTCACTGACCTCATAAAAATGGAGGGTATGGGTTAACCCTATATAATTTTATATTCATTGTATAATTTTTAAAGTACAAAAAAATAAGATAAAAACTAGGAAAGTATGAAACACAATTAAATAAGTAAATTTATTAATTCAAGTATAAAGATTTATATATATATATATATATATATAATTAAATGGAGTAGTTGAGTCAGATATATAGATATTGATTTATGAAATTTAATTTATTGGGATCAAAATTTTATCGTTTGGGCAAGTTTTCGGATATCTGAAGTTATTTATGAACTCAATTATTAATTTTGATCAATAGATGAACTTGTGTCATATAATATTCTTTGAAGTAGTTGATTGCCCTGATTGAAATAAGTTAGCTTGCCAAATTTTCCATCAATGAGCACAGCAGAAATGAAAGATTATTTGTCATTTAGTAAATGTCTTGTCGAAGCAAGTGAAATGCATGTATTTGGCTCAAAATGAATGAATGAATGAATGAAAATGTAACCAACAGAAATAGAATAGGTTGAGTCTCTGTCTGCGCGCACTGGGGTCTACTTTAGGCCAACAGACACTAAACAACTGTACTCCACACAAGATGAACTGGATCTTCATATTAGTTGGGCGGAAGCTTCCGTGGGACTAGCACACTTGGCTCGTAACAAAACCAAACCAAACCAATTTTTCACTCCATCTTCCCACGCCTTTATAGCAAGAAAAAAAAGAAAACTCACTTCCATTTCTAAAATAAGGGGAAAAAA
>NW_027360836.1:435916-613101 GCF_012295235.1 Primulina huaijiensis
AACCGAATTAACCGAATATTTTTAATTTTAAAACCGAATTTCCGAATTGACTTGGTTCGGTCGGTTAATTCGGTTTAACCGAAATTTTGCTCACCCCTAATAATAATGTGTAGTTTATATGTTATCAAGTATAAGTGTCTAATAAATTAAAGGTGACTAAGAAAGTAAAAGCATCTTGTAGAAAATGTTGTCAATTTACATGAAAAATAATAATAATCAAACAACACTGTAAATAAAAAATTGCATATCATTGGTTGTCAAAAAAAATTGTAATAATTGAATATTATAATAAAATATATGCATTATTGAGAGAATATGACAAATAACTAAAGAAAACAATATGATAAAAAAGATATGAGAAAAATTTTAGTAGTCCAAATCTTTTTTGAAAATTAAAAAATATGTTTGTTTGTTTTTTTCAAATTATTTACATATACTAATTAACAAGAATTGTCAAAATTTACAATACTATTATCGTTATCTTTTGTTGAGTTAATTAATTTTATTTCAAATTTTAATTACTTCAACATATGTTTCTTACGTGCAACGCACGTGCATTATTTCTAGTATAATTAAATAGAGTAGTTGAGTCAGATATATAGATATTGATTTATGAAATTTAATTTATTGGGATCAAAATTTTATCGTTTGGGCAAGTTTTCGGATATCTGAAGTTATTTATGAACTCAATTATTAATTTTGATCAATAGATGAACTTGTGTCATATAATATTCTTTGAAGTAGTTGATTGCCCTGATTGAAATAAGTTAGCTTGCCAAATTTTCCATCAATGAGCACAGCAGAAATGAAAGATTATTTGTCATTTAGTAAATGTCTTGTCGAAGCAAGTGAAATGCATGTATTTGGCTCAAAATGAATGAATGAATGAATGAAAATGTAACCAACAGAAATAGAATAGGTTGAGTCTCTGTCTGCGCGCACTGGGGTCTACTTTAGGCCAACAGACACTAAACAACTGTACTCCACACAAGATGAACTGGATCTTCATATTAGTTGGGCGGAAGCTTCCGTGGGACTAGCACACTTGGCTCGTAACAAAACCAAACCAAACCAATTTTTCACTCCATCTTCCCACGCCTTTATAGCAAGAAAAAAAAGAAAACTCACTTCCATTTCTAAAATAAGGGGAAAAAAACAAGCCTTAGGATCGATCGAAGCAACTCTTGGCCGATTAATCTATAGCGCGTGGTCTGCTCCTATATGTTCGAAATTCATGAACTCCTTTCTTCTAGTTCATATCAATGTGACAAGGGTGAAAGAGTTGGAATTGATGGAGCGGGAAGAGGGGAAAGTATCAAAGGGTTGTTACAACCAATAAATGAATCCTGTTAACTGTGCATGCATTAATGTGTCTTATAGGCTATCAATAAGAGCTTCTTAATTGTTGGAAATGTGAATTCAATGTTGTTGTCCTATGATAGATAATATTTTCCTTATTTTTGTTTGGTAATATGTGAAAGCAACTTTAGGATGGTGATTTTTCTCATGCATCTGCTTCTAGAATGTTATGCTTTATCATACCCCACGTCAATAAGCTGCTCCTCATGATCTAAAGGTCACCTGCATATTATTGCGCCTTGGGCTTTAATACTATGTGATCAATCATAAAAATGTGTTAAGCTAATTTATTTTCCCTCATTTTTCTGAGGAACTTTCTGAGAACAGAACCATACTTTGCCTAACTCCATCACAAGTGAATGAAAAAAAGAATTTTACCCAGGATTCATGAGGATTTCTAGGCTATCAATCTCATTTAATTTTCATATTTTAACCAGTTTGAATTGTTAAATTTTATTTAACCTTTTCAATGCTGTGGGAAAATATCTTGCAATTTAGGTGCTGTCTCATTAGCTTTGTCTTTAATTATTAATGACCCAAAGATACCACCTTTGCTTTATTCACAAAAAACACGTTTTCAAAAGGTTCTGTATTCATTGTTGCCTTTATGTGTTGATTTTCTTTATGGTGAAATGGCTATTTCCATGTTTTGGTGCAGCATTTCTTGTATCAGATTCTTCGTGGGTTAAAATACATACATTCGGCAAATGTTCTGCACAGGGATGTGAAGCTGAGCAATCCTCTCCTCAATGCAAATTGTGACAAAGATATGTGATTTTGGATTGGCTTGAGGTGGTATCGGCCTCCTGAACTGTTGCTAAATTCATCTGATTATACTGCTGCTATTGATGTTTGGTCTGTGGAGTGTGAGGTGATGCATCTTCATGGAATTAATGGAGCGTGAGCCTTTATTTCCGGGTAGAGATCATGTGCTCCAGTTACGTCTGCTCATGGAGGTATCTTTTTCTTCGATCATCTCTCTTGAATTTCAAAAATGTTTTGAGGATTTTAATAGCTATTCTTGATTTATGACTGAGTTTTATTTGTTTTTTCCCCAGGATATGTCAGTTCATTTTTATAAATTAGTTGCCTTCTGTAATAAATCTAATGCAAAGGAAGTAGGAGCATCGTTTTCAAGATTTTTACAGCTTACCCACTTAAGATTTACTCTTACATGGAAAAACAAGTAAAAACCAAGTTGGCTCTGGCTAATCCTGGAGTCTCCAATAGAACAGAGCATCGTAGAACCATTATTTTCAATTAAGAAAATCAATGTCACACATCTTTGTATACCAGTGACCCAAATTTTGTGGGATGGTTTTGATTGGTAACTGTTTCTGTCTCAATTATATAGCGGGGGTGACATCAGAACGTAATAGTATTGGTTGATGACTTTGTTTGCTTAATATTTACCTATTTGTGGGAATCATTTTTTTTATGGATATCATTGTTTGGTCAAATTTGTATGGATTAAGAATGTCTTAATCTACAACAAGTCCAGACTAGACAGACCAAACATATAAAATAACAACTTTAAACTAATTTTTGTACTCTAAATCTAATATCTAAAAAAAAATAAAATAAAGTGAAATAAAATAAGTCACTTGAATTATTTCAGCATCAAATAACCAATTTTTTTTATTTTCATTTTTTATTTTTTTGGGTAGGTTTGGTTGGTCCTGGATCTGTGAAAATATCGATCAGCTGCGTAATTTCGGTTCAACTGGTAAACGAGCATGACCCATCCGAACCCGGGTGGGTATTTCCCCAATCCAAAAGGATAAGGAACAACCAACGAGATCACCACCTTCGTTTCATGTTCATTTCTGTCCTGCAAAACAATGGCGCAATCGCTAGCAACACCTGTTCTCCCATCACTATCTATAATTTCCAACCCCTTTTCCACCTCCTCTAAAACTTCACTCTCTTTTCCTCTGTCCACCTCCCTTCCCAAGGTAAAGTTTCGATTTTTGTGTGGTCTTACGATTACCTTGGTATTGGTTTGTTTTTAATTGATTTGAGTCGTTGGATTTCTTTGGTTTGGTTGTTTTTGGTGCTTAGATTGGTGGGCTGAGCATAAAATGTGCGCGTGTGGGTGGGGTGGAGATACCCAACAACAAGAGAGTTGAATACTCGCTGCAGTATATTCATGGGATTGGGCGTACCCTTGCCAAGCAAATATTGGTCGATCTCAATTTTGAAAATAAGGTAACGAAAGATTTTTCGGAGGAAGAGCTCACCACTCTCCGTGAGGAAGTCTCAAAGTACATGATCGAAGGGGACCTTGTAAGTCTTGCTCTAATTCCATGGATGTTGATTTTGTTTATGTATTTGAACTTTGAAGAGAATGTTATATCTCATGAGTCACAAACTAATTAGAATACAGTGGGAAGCATCCGGTTAGGGTGGAACATATGACGTAGTGTGAAATGAACTAGAAAGTTTGAACTGAGTTTGTGGGTTGTCTGGTGAATGTAAGGTGAGTTTTCTTGGTAATGCTCGAGTTATTTGCTTAATCCAAATGGGATTGAGGTGAAAGTTGGGCTCTACTTCAAAAACTCAGATTCATGTTCTGTTTATTCCTCTCTATTCGTTGGGTGTATTATGATTGCTTGGTCATGCCTCATGTTCGGCAAGCTTGATCTTGTGCATCTTTGTCTGACATCACAAGTCTATCTGCACTTTGGATACTTTAGGCACGAAATAAAGAAGATTTTTAATAAACGCGGCTTTTTTAAGTGCTTTTTATAAAATGTAGAAGCAGTTTATATGTTTGTAAAGAAAAAGCTCAGGCATAAGCCCAGAAACCACATTTTCTAGCGGGGAAAAATATTTTAAAGCACCTTCTTAAATGAGTTTCTCCTCAAACATCAGTTTTTTTTCAAGGAAAAAAGAAAGAAAGTACTTTTTAACTTAAAAGCTTATCTATGTAAATACTCTCTTAATTGAATGGTGACATTTCTCTATATTATGTTTAGAGGAGATTCAATGCACTTGCAATCAGAAGGTTGAAAGAGATACAATGCTATAGGGGTGTTCGACACAGTCAGGGACTACCTTGCAGAGGACAGAGGACTAAAAATAACTGCCGGACCTTGAAGGGCAAAAGGGTTGCCATCCCTGGGAAGAAGAAGAAGTAAAGAAAAAAATGCAAAGATCAGCTATGTTAGTGCGACATTGTTAAGAATTCTCTTCAAGAATTTACGTTTTCCGTTATTTGTTTGTACACTGAGGTAGCGATCAATTTATCCAAAGATTTTGTCCCTTTCTCCTCCTATTATATAGTCATATTAAAGATGCAAGGGTAGCTTGGATATATATTCTGAGATGGATGCCTTTTTTTCCAGAACTTGGATATATGTACGGAGAAAATTATGCCCACTTAAATCTCTACTATATGGCCAATATTCAGTTGTCTGCAATAAACATTTGTAACTATGTCATGAATTTCATTTTCTAAATTCACAATTCCTTCATTTAAGATTAAGTTTTTATACTTTTGGCGAACATACTCTGAATCTGGAAAAAGGAGCGACGGCACCCACTAAATCATCATACCTTAGAGAATATGTTGTTTCAAACAAGTATTTAAATTGTCTAAATGCAGGTTCATCGATTCATCGAACCAATTATGTTCACCACAGATCTAATAGTCGTCATTGGCTCAAACAAACAAATGAGGTTTAGGTTTGATCGCTATAAATTTTTTTTTTATGACAATAGTGGTCGTGTAACCCAACATTTTTAGGGCAATAGTGGTTATTTTATCCACAGTGAGAGGAATGCCTTAGAGTTGGTTGAATTCAACCTAATTTGTCATATCTGATGATGCCAATCTGTGGTTACATCCATCATCAGATGAAATGCATGGATAAAGAAATTTGAAATCTATAAAATTTATTATTAACAGGTCGGACGAAATTGGTTACATGTAAGAAATTCATGGATAAAGACAAATTACATGTGAAAACTATCTTAAAGAAACAAATATAATGAAAAGACCACTGCCTCAGCAGCTATAGTAGTACCCTGGAATTTGCTATGCCAGAAGAGAATTCCATGAATTTAGGTTCTAAAAAGTATCGTACACGCTCATCAGCGTACATATAATCAAATATAAGACCACATTCTTGAGGAACTAAAAAGATTATTTTGTCTGAACAAGAATTAACCTAGACTTCTGTGCTGTTATTAGATTGTCTAAAGCCGATCAATTGACAATTTCTATCCCCGTTAAAGATGTTCCTGCATGGAGTTGAAGGGCCACATCTCCAACGACCTGCATGATTCAACCACAATGAATTACGAAATCACATGTGTCAGAGTTTGAAAACTAATACGGTGATAAAATAGGAAACATCATAAATTCTAAAGTACCTTCGCCATGGATCTATAGGAATATTCAGTAACTCCAGCAACGTGAGGTGTTATAACAACATTCGGAAACCTCAAAATGGCATCATCAGGATCAAATGGCTCGGTCCATGCAACATCTATCCCTAAGCCTCCTAAATGACCGGTTTTGAGATGATAAAGTACAGCATCGTAGTCCAAGAGGCGACCTCGTGCTATGTTTATGAGGAGAGCACCCTGAAACAGAAACGGATCATCTCCTGTTGACTTGTAATTCCGATACAATTTGCGAAGACTTTGCAAAAACCAGCATCCATAAAGTAGTAGTCGGATCAAACCTTTTTCATGGAAGATATGAAAACTTTGTCCACAATGCCAACCTGAAAGAAGCACTTATAAACAAACTGTTCGCCCCAAACAACACATAATTAATTAAATGAGGAAAATAGTGAGTAAAGCATATGGGAATTCCTTGCCGTTTCGCTGTTCAATGATAAGCAACAGACTACTATGTCCGCCTGGCTTGCAAATTTCAGAATATCCCCATGGCCACCCTTCTCGTCTACTAGGTCATCATCGGTACCATATCCATTGAATGATGCTGGATACATATAGTTAATTAACTATATGCTAAATGCTAAATTTATTCTACAATCAGCAAGTTATATGGTTAACATAGTAAAGTTTTATGCCAACAGATTCACCTGAGTTCCACGAAGGTGAAGGCCAAGTCCTTTTGGTAGCAAGTATTTTAACACCAAAGGGCCTTAAACGCTTGGCTAAGTGGATGCCTATATTTCCAAATCCCATGAGAAATACCTACATGAATAAGGAGCAAAGATGATGCACGGAATGAATTAATCTGATTTGCATTGATTCAAACCAAGTAACAAATGAAAATTACATTCCCGCGTCACTTTTCATCACCATTAAATATCTTCCAAATAAGTTACCAATGGACAGGTAATTCAAATCTGTATCAATCCCTTCACGCTATAAAACTACATATACCTTGCTGTCAAGTTAAAGATTTAAATTTAGCTACACATGCTGACAGCAAATAATCAGGCATTTAAAAGTAACTTTACAGAGAAATACTATTTGATAGAGTTTTAACAAACATTATTTCTAGTGATCCCAGAGGTTTCTCATTTGGATTCAAATAGAACAGCAGAAACCAAATGCACAAACAAATTAAGAATATGGCTCCATCATTAATTGATAGACGATGAAAGACTAAACTTTGAGGTTGAAAAATAACCGCTGACCGGATGCATGAGAGCTTTGTATTATATCAAATAACACATTTATTGTAAGAAGTGTCGAAGGAAACTGTGAAAGAGGAAATTCACCGTTTTCCCAATCAATGTGTCACCAATTGGATTTCCAAGTTGTTTCTGCCTCACAGCTATGCGCATGTCGTACTATATCAATGGAAACAAAAATGCAAAATTAACTCAGTTAATAAATAGAGAAAAACGTAAATAAATTTCTAGATAATTCATATGGAAATTGATGTATTTCTTCTGGCGAAGTCTATTATTGAGAACAGACAGAAAATTATAAGTAAACAAATTGAAAGTATATGGGGAAAAAAAAACCAAAATAGTAGGTCAAGGCTAACATGGTCCATGAGAACCAAAACGATACCAATTACAATTCACCCAAAAAATATTTTTGTTTTGTAACATTTGTTTAGTACACTTTCTCTAGCCTGTTATCTATCACACATATAACATAAGCTGGCCAATGAAATAAAAACAGGCCATGCAATCTTTCACCGCTCATGCTTCACGATACATTTCACAGACATACCAATGGCAAAAGATATAGAAGCTAAAACTGCATGTTGAGATTGAAAAAGACCAACTTGCTTACGTAGGAGGCCCAACATCAGATATATCGCCATTTCAGCACATGAAGTTGCATTTCCAGTAGCATCGCTTGGAATCCTAGCAACTTTTATTCCACAGTTTGTAGCAGCCTTTATGTCAACCCCTTCACAGAAAAGTATCAAGATACGTGTTGAGGTATAAGGATAGCTGCAAATATCTTTTGATATGCAGGACAGAATTCTAATAAAGAATGACTCACCTTCAAGGCCAACTCCAAATTGCATGATAAGCTTCATTTGGTTTGCCCGGGATATGATATCTGAAGTTAGACGTAAATCTTTGACAACACACATATCATAGTTTCCAATAACATCTGGGACATCTTCAAAGGGGACTACGTCAACCTAGTGCAAAGCATATAGTAACATCTAATGAATGCACAAAGTACAATACCAACACAAATTTAATATACATCTAAAGAATGTACTAAGCTATGGTGAACCGACAATGCAAGAATATAGAGTAACATTAAGCACCTGTATGAATGAATGGGCTTGCAGATAATCCTTTGTATAATTATGAGAAGCAGGAAAATTTGGCCCACAGAATAAAACACGAGTGATGGGCTTGACACTGTCACCCATCTGTTCTTTGACCTCCATTGTACCTGATGCAAAGCATCTATTAACTTATAGAGAACACAACTGTGCGGTAATGAGCTTTATCTCTAGAGTCCAGAAAGGCTATCCAGTGTCCAGCCAAATAAGAAGGAAAGCACTTTGTAAATAGTTTCATTTAGAACATCTAGTGGTCAGAACCTACAAAAAGTCTGTAGTTTTCAAGAAAGCATAAAGTCCTACGACGTGTAGTAGAAAACACCTGCAGCGAACCATATTAATAGTTTCATTAGAATTTTGAGTTTCTAGATAAAGGGGACCACTACCATACATTTGCCAGAGACTAACAGCAGAATACACATTTAACCACGATGAAGTCCACTTTCTCATATACCCAACAACATCGACGATATGCATCAAAATAAACTAGAGGATGATGATTTTGCAAGGAGCAAACAAAAATATAAAGTCCCATAAACATAGCTAACTTGGTGTGATGCAATTCAAAGAGATGCGGTAGAATGTCAAAAAGCTCAACAATCAATAATAAGAAATTCTATATGATTGAATTAACGCTCTTCCATGGTTGATTGTTTGAAAACTACAAGTTACTAGCCTGATTTATGACGAGCGCAATAACCATAACAGTCTACAACTACAAATTACTAGCATAATAGAAGTTGGTTGATTCAACCATAATCATATTTGACAATCCTCTATTAATATGCCTCCTAAAATTAAATTAAACGTTGGATAAAAAAAGAAATAAAAATAAATTAACTTGTCCAACTAGCTTTGGATAAAAGTTAACTAATACAAATCATGCATATGCTAGCAGTATTTCTATAATTCAGCCAAATGTAAATCATACTAAAGAACCAGGCCAGCTTAGATTTTTTATCCTTCTAATTGTTCTCGGTATCACAAGCTTCCTAGCAAAGTTAAGAGCTAAGAAAGATAGAAACTGCATTTTCCTTTACTATCAACACAAGGCAGGTCTATGAGACCCAGTACAACAAAATGAGGTACTTAGACGGAACATTCTTTTTTTTTTTATAAGAAACGATATTTTATTAAAATTAGTGTAGCAAATTACATCAGTGGACTAGTGATCCTTAGACGGAACATTCTATTTAAAGGCGATTACTTTTCATGAAACATGACTCCCAAACCACGACCCCAATTTCCACTATTTGATTTTCTTCCAATCCTCTCTAACAAGAGGCACGCAGAAAACAAACCCATTGGCATAGCGTGCTTTTGTTTTGCATCGATGATTTCTATTCCACGAAACAAAATCGAAGTAATCCATTATTTTCTTGCGCAAATACAACTCAAAGCAAAAGGAAGAGAACGATACATTGGAAAAGGGTTTCACGGAACCTGAAGAAGATGAACTGAGGCGTGGCTGTCCGGTGGTGGTATTACTATACGATGATGTGACGCTCCTTATATGGTCGATGATTCTGTTCTCACCAACCAAAGACTTAGCGAGCACTGAATCGATACGGGAGGCCGCATTACGATACATGCGAGAGCAACGACTTAGCGAGCACTGAATCGATACGGGAGGCCGCATTACGATACGTGCGAGAGCAGAGACCAATGGTGCCAGCACTCTCACCGTGGATCAACAGTGGATGTAAATTTTGCAGCGTAAGTCTCACATTAGCCCTCTTTTAATATTGATTTTCAATTTAGTGATCTTCACGCTGTATATGTTATATCAGATGTGTTACACTGAAATGATTTTATGCAAAAATATCAGTTATCAATTAATGTTCCACGATATTTTTATTTACATGAATTCTGAACATCAATTGACGTTCTTGTACAAAATCATGACAGCATAGACTGAATCTTGATTTGAGCAAAATTTTGATATAGGACTCAAGTCTTTAGATGTGTTGTTCCTATTCCTGGTTCAAGAACTAGGATAGAATTCGTGTTTCGGCCATTAGTCGTATGCCCGGAGTTGCTGAGTATGGAGTTAAAAGCAAATTTATTCAAGAAAAACTCATAATTTCTCGTGAAAATACTGAAATACATATTAGGATTAAAAAGTTTCTTGTTAAAGTCCAATCACAGCTTAGGTTCAATTGTTCTTTCCATCTCATACAAAAAATTTAATTATACATTTATACTCTCAGATTATTACCCCAAGAATGAACCCCACTTATTAAGATAAATGTTTATCATTGGAATACCCGAAGGATCGCATTTTATTAATCATCTCATGCTATATATAAATATCATATAGTGTCCTTAAAACTGTTTTTATAATATTCATGTATGGATACCATATACAATAAGATTATGGAACAAATATCATAAAATGTAAGGCTGCGATGATTTGGAAATCATGTGTATTTTTTTTGTAAAAAAAGGATGTGTTCTGTTTCTTCCGAGATCGAAGTATGTGCTTTGGATTTCCAGAGCATATAATACGTACAGATGCTGATAAATTATGGTCTCCTGTCCTGGTCTGCAATAGACAAATCCAAGCAACTTGATTTTGTTGAAGTTGTCAATAAACAATTAGAATTTTCTGAACAATTAAGAAAATCATGTAATATTTGTGCAAAAGGAGCGACCATATTAATCAGAAATTGAGTATTAGATTTTTTGATGAAGTCTTTCACAAAGTTTAACTCAATTAATTGGTCCATCGAACCAGTATTTTCTACGAGGAGTACACAGAGAAGTGCATGTTGCAACTATTACGTATTCCTATGAACAATATATAGACAAGCTGTTCCATCTCCTATAGAAGCTCGAACAAAATGTAGCACTGATAAAAATATCAAGCCCACAGAAAAAAATCAAGAACCTATATGAAAATAGCTCAAAAGAGTAGCATAGATATGGAAAGATGCATAAAAAATATCCATAATCTAAATAAACCAGCATCTATAAATGAGTCAATAAAGAAAATTCTACAAGCACAGTCACAAAAATTACAGGTGATGTAGATACAACATTATCTTCAAAGAAGTTCTGATACAAGTAATAATAAATCAAGAAGACTCTTGGACAAAACAAGTATAATAATCGTGAAATTGTTTGATCTACCACCCATCTATGGGATAAAATCAAGATAACTCTTCAAATTATAACACCTGACGATGGTCTGCAGAAACCATGATAAAAATAGTTACTTTAATATTAGCGTTTGTCATCTTAAGTAAGGAAATAGGCACACTGTTCAAATAGCTGAATCAAGGCACAACTTTCAAATACTCGTGCTAAACCTCACGTGTATCGTTCGAGTAATTATCGAATGATTTTCTTCCAAGTTTGATGCTTTTCAAGGTGGTGCAAATGCTAAATCCACCATGTGAACTAGAGCAAACTTTCTCCACCGTTGCTCATCCTATAGAAAGTTGCAATTAAATAAGACTATCAAGATTCTTAGTTCAGAAAATGACCATGTTTCCCCAGTCCCCACCCCCAATGTATTCAAGAAAAAAGATGAACATCATTTGAAGACAGAATTCACGGATAATGTGTTAGTTTCCCTTAATAATGTTTAACAATAAGAAATTAACTCAGCAAACAATAATATAATCAGTAGACTTGCAGAAAAAGGTTAAAGTGAGTATGTCGGCAAACATCAATATGGAATCACCTCTAGCCAATATTCACAGCAAAGAATAATATAAAGTGCAACAAATTTCCAAGAAAAAGAAAATAGTCACGCAAGTCCAAAACACTTCATCTATTTATACTCCTTCGAGAAACACTAGAGTAGAACATTCATGCTTATTAGCAACACAAAAATTCAAGCTACATAACGAAATTCAGAATAAGTAATATTTCATTAAAAAAACACCCTTCTTCCCGGTTGAAAGAGATCCAAATCAATCGCAATCTTTACATTTTGAACATTACCATATCCAAAATACACTTACAGATTCCGAATCAACAAGAAATACCAATCAATCAACAACCCCTTGCTCGTGGCAACAATTCCCGTTGCCAACGTGTACGTGTTTGTTCCTATCACCTTCATCTCCACCATGATCATGATCGTACTCACCCTCAGAATCAGAATCATCCTCATCAAAAGGCTTTTCTTTATGGAAGATGCAGCATTTTTTAGAGCTTTTCTTGTTCATAAACTCGTTGTCAACCGTTCCCTCTTTCCAAGACACCTTCTTTTTAGGGCATTTCAATTTCAACACCAGAACCGAAGGATGTTCCTGATGATTTGAGGACAACAGTGGGTCTAGGGTTATGGTCGTGGTGCCTGTGGCTGTGGCGGTGGCCATGTTTGTGCCCTAGTTTTGTTTGAACTTCGACGTTCGTGCCGCCTACAGTATAGAATCATTCTGCTCAAGTCATGACGCAAATAAATAGAACAATTAAATTAATAAAGTATACTTTTGTGACGCAGATTTTTTAGAATAAATTGAAAACGTAATATTTTTTTATATGAATGGAATTCAATTCACAAAATCAAAATTATCATATTTTTTTTTATTAAAATAAAACTTGAACATTTGTGATGAAACCTATAAGATGAGTTGTTAATCTTATTCTCTATTAAAAAATTAATGGGAGATAGATTTTTAGAATTTTTGTATTTAAGTGTCATGCGTATATAGGGGTGTCAAAATGCGACATGACCCGTCAACCCGACACGACCCAACACGAAAAAAATCAGGTTCGGGTTGGGGTTTTTCGGGTTGGGTGGGTTCGGGTTATTGCTAGGTTAGACGGGTTTCGGGTTGGGTAGCGGGTTGACCCGAATTTTTTTTTTTGAAAATATTACCTATATTTTTATATATTGTATGTTTGAACAAAATTTATTGTATATTTATATGATAAATTTTCATCATTTAATATCTATTTGTATTTTTCTAATTTTTTTAACAATTGTTTATTTGATTTAGTAAATATACTTTTAATTTTCTACCATTTAACTTTCAAATTTAAATCGAAAATTTTGTTATTATGTTTTTAAATTAAAATATTACTATTATTTTTTACTTTTTTCATTAATTTTTTTTAAAAAAATAAAAAAAAATTCGCGTTAGACGGGTTGAGTCGAGTTAGACGGGTTCGTGTTCGGGTTGGGGGTTTTCGGGTTGCTTCGGGTTCGGGTTTGGAAAAAAAATAAAAAAATTTCGCGGGTTGACCTGAAACCCGACCCACCCTACCCGAATGACACACCTATGCGTATATATAATAATTTACTTAGCCATTATATATATAAATATTCTTATTATGTAGTTATGATAATATATAACAGCTTATGCCTGTTGAATCAAATTCTTGAATCTACTGCATGATACACGAACTGCATTATTCAATGGATGCAATAACTATCAAATCCGGTAGGAATGGAGCCGACTCTTCGACACATATTCATTCCATGTGTCAACAACTGGCGTAAATTGTTTTTTTTTCCCGCTATTTTTCGATATATATTGGATGAATCTCGGATTAATACAGTAATCTGTAAATCATGTGTAAATTATGTTAATCAAGTAAGCCGAACGCCCAAGAAGATATTGGTGTGAAAAAACGATTCATGATAATTTGTCTAAGCTCACATATTTCACCAACTCAAACACCATTTGAGTCATATAAATTTCAAATATTTATGGATTATAAAATTTATGCACTAAGGCTCGTACCATTTCATGTTTCTTTCAAGAAAAGCCAGAAGATTAATTTTCATGTGCTTGTTATGGGGGTGGCTTTAGTATATTATGAAGCCTAGGGACAGAGACCCCGAGAATAGGTAGTAAATAATTCAAATCTTCATAAATCTTATCTTGGTGATCTGATATGGGCTGCACGAACTCCTAGCTTGCTAGCTAATTCACGCAGTTGCTGCAAAATGAATGCAGAAGGAAAATGCATGAATGCAATTATGGCAAAATTATTACTGAACCAAATCATATTCAGTGACACCATGTGCCAAGCTCGCAAACAATCATACACAAACGTGTGTGTCTGCGTGACCTTAACTATAAGTATAGGTACTTCCGAATCCCTTCCTCGTAGTTGGGACATCCATGCTTGCTATCCATATTCTCCCATCCTTTTATTTCATATATTTGATCATCCACCAATAATGTCGAATGAATTAGAAACTGGTGATGAAGTCCGCAGGAAGATCGCTCCAAAGGGGCATTTTGTGGTTTATGTGGGCAGTGAAATGGCAAGATTTGAGGTCCCCACGTTTTTCTTGAAAACTCCTATGTTTCAGAGACTTCTTGATAGAGCTGCGGAAGAGTACGGGTTCGGCAATAGTGGTAGAATCATTCTTCCTTGCGATGAACCTACTTTCCGAAGGCTCGCTTCAATTTTAACAAACATAAAATGCTAGCTAGGAAGTACTTCTCCATGTACAAAATAGTCAGTGTGGTGCCGGGAATGTAACTGAAACGGAGGCAAGCATGTGATAATATCAAACATTTCGGCGAAACATAACTTGCACATTATATTCAAAAAACCTATTCATGATAAATTTCATTGTTTTACTTAGAGGTGATTGTCTTCTTCTCAATGCTCTACACCACGACACCATAGGCACATAGGCAACAAAGATGAGGAGGCCAAATGAAGGACATCTATTAGAGTAACATGCTTGTATTTTCGTTGAATCCACAAGAAACAAATAGAAAATTAACGGACGACATTCCCATACACATGATTCATGTATGTCCTTAACTGGTGAAACATAGCAATTCTTTGAGCCTTTACAATAAGTTCATAACTTGCACAGTTACACCGCAAATGAAATAGCTGTTAACCAAGTGATGAACATGTAATTTCTATACAGTTAGCTATTTCTATTTAGCTACATGTATAAATGGAGTTCAACTCGGTTCAGTACAATTTTCTATCTGTAAAACTTCATGATTTCACGAGTATTTCAGAGAACTTGGCTGAAGTCTTATAAGAAATGATACACCTTTGCACTCACAAAGATGACACCAATCAAGTGTGTACTATTCTTAAAACAACTTCCGTTAAGGACTTCGGATTCATTTTTCAGAAAGAAATAAAAATAAGATGGTAATGTTTGTTTGCACTTCAGAGATGGAAAACATCCCCTAAGAATGAATACAAACATTTACAGATCCAAGAAATTTTATTGATAAAACAGAAAAAAATAACTATTTTCAGACTTACAAAGATGATAAACAGCAGGTAGCAAAGTGAAAGCAGAAAACTGAGCAATTCAATGAAACGGGAATTCATGACTTCTGAACGTTTACAGAGAACATTTCAAAATAGTATCTGTTATTGCAGCAAAAGAAAGTTTAAAAAGAAAATTTTAAGCTGATGCAGTCTTCCTCTGCTGAAACATGACAGCATAAATTGGGACACCGACGCCAATACTAAATGCTGTAAGTACCCCAAGAGTCATTGTCAGTTTCTGATTTCTCATCCTGTCCAAGTTGTACATATGCTTTGCGTGAAGGTAGAATGGCTCGTCATGACCATGTCCTCCTCCCATTTTCTTTACCCCAGTTGAGTGAATGCCCCTGTTAACTGTCAGAGTACAACAAACGACACAACTCCACGAGTCAAATATAGCTAAAAGCAGCATCCTTTGGTGCTCTAGTGGAATGTACCCAGAAGAGCAATCAACTTGATATGATGCTGGAGCAAGTAGCTAAAAGGGAACTTGTAAAAAAATCATGATTGGATAATGGCCATGTTTCAATGGAAGTGAGAGGAGGAAGGCAGGTCGTATTGGAAGTTAGCTAGTAGTAATACAAGTAGTCATGCAGCCCACAGGGGGTTAAAAAATATTATATAGGTGATGAAATTTAATTTAGGTATAAATTGTTGAATCCAATTGGTAAATGGAAGGAGATATCCATACTCCGTAGTAGTTAGTGAATTGGTTGATAAAAGAGTGAAATCTGTTGGGCAAGAAAACAACTTATAGAGTAAATTCAAGATTTACACGGACATTGATGGATATAGGATCGAATAAGACTTCTCATCGGCGATATATCAACTTCTGAAGATGGTTTGTTCACTAATGTCATCCGATACAGCAAAATTTAGGTCATTGAAATTATATATCTACAAAATTTAACCATTGAAATATGAACATACTCATGAGCTATACCGAAATTCACCACCAATGAGCAGGATAAAATTAATACGCTGAAACAACAGATCAGAAGAAATAAGAATTAAGAACCCATAAAAAGATCAGAGCAAACAATGAATCAATCACAAAGAAATGTTTTTTTCACGGTATATTGAATAAACAACAAATACGATGCGGAAAAGCGTAAAGAGCCAAGGCGGAAACCTGATTTAGCGAGAAATGGTTGTGTGGAAGAACATAACAGCTTGGATGCACACGATTTCAATCCGTTTTTCATTGCCATTCCTCTCTTAAATCAAAACTTTCAACTCAAAATCAAAACAAGAGAATCTGCTTCTGATTTGTGTCTTCAGTTTCCTGCGATAAAGGCAGAATCGAAGAAGGAAATGGTACGGGATGTGAATTTGTGATCGGCGTGTGAACAACTATTTTGGGCTTCATGTGTTGGGCTAGCCAATAAATGGGCCGACACCCAACACCTTTTTTTTAAAAAAAGAACCCAACTATTAAAAAAAAAAAGAAGATGATTTTTTAAGAGGCAATGAAAGTAATTTTCAGATTAATTTTCTTCAATATCTATTGGAGATGGCTAATTTTATTATCGTTTGATCAAATTTTCATCAACAATCTCTAAATTTATTATTCGTTGAGAAAAAACAGATAGAAGACGTTTAAAATATAAAATAGTCTAAATAAAAGAGAAGCATACTTTTTGATATCGTATTTTGCATATTTTTTAATTTTAGTCATGTTATGATGTTATCAGTTATAAGTCAATTTCCAACCTTAGCGTAGTAACTTGTTTTTTTTTTTTCCCTTCAATTTCGGTCGTTTTTTGTCCGGATATGTTGAAGGTAGAAAATTAATTTGTGGATTTTGATTTTTGGTAGAAAATTAGTGTGTAGTTTTTTTTAAAAAAAAATTCAACTTAAGCAAATGAAATGGGGAAAAAAACTCAAAAAAATGCAGATTTCAAGCCCTGGTTACTGAATGTAGATATTTTTATTATTTTTATTTTTAAGATCACGTGGACTTTATTTTTTTTAATTTTTTTATAAAAAGTCACATGCGCTATTTTTCCACTAAAATCCACAAATTTATTTTTCAACTCAGTATATCTGACCGCCAGCAATTTCTGGCGGTCATTTTCAATGTTGGGCAAAAAATTTACCAATATCGAGAAAAATATAAATTAACATATTAAGAACGTAAATTGATTAATTACATGACTAAAGTTGATAAAAATGCAAATTAATTGTGGTAAACAGGTAAAGGCAGTAATGAAGTTTTGAGTTTTGAGTTTTGAAATCGTACTACATAAATGTATCGATGACAATTATTATTAATATTATTTTGGATATGTATTAATGACATAATGAAATAATCAATTGTATAATTATTACTTCTTAGTCAAAATGTAAAAAATAAAAAGAAGAATGGGAAGATCATACAGAACCATGGGCCATTTCATGTTCTTCATTGGAACCACACCATATCTTCCAAATTTGACAGACATTGAAAAGCTAATTAATTTCACAAGGAACCACAATTCACATTAATATTACAGCCGTCTCTGCACACTAAAATCTAGTGGTTAAATAACAAGCTAGCTAGCTAACAGATTTTTACATGCACACATCCAACTAAAGAGTTAACATCACTGAGGAGAAAACGGGGTGGTGGCGGATCGTCTAAAATCCAAAGACTTGAGGGCTGAACTTGGGAAAGGCTGTGTGCCAGGCATCCACAAATTTCCATTGTGTGGCAGCAACACTTGAGGATGATTGCTCTTTGTGGCATCTTCTCCAGTATTTGAAGCAGAAATTTCTTTGTTTACCTTCACAAATTCGAAAAATTCTGCGACTTGGCGGGCATACCTGCACCAGCAACAATATTGCAAGTAACAAAATGAGAAGTGATCGAATCAAAATATCATCAGATGCTGTTTGGGGAAGTATTTAATGAAGCAACGATACTAGCATTCTTGGTGATGATATCCTCGCGTGCAGCCAACTTTTACCGAAATCAAAGCCATCTTCATGCTTAAGTATGTCCCAAGAATATGGAAATAGAGATGATGACCCATGATGTACGAGATAATTATGGAAGGCGGTTTAAAATAAAGATTAGACCCTCGAATTAAAAACAAAGAGCAACTTTGAGGGTTGAGACAGCATCGATTAAAAATAGTATTTATCATACTACAAATTTTCTTGCTCATCCTGAAACAAATATCAAAAGTACGCATAAAAGAACAGGGAAGATAACATACTCCTCCTTTGCTTCTGTGTCTCTGCTGAAATCAATGTCTGGCTCGCAGTCAAGAACCAAGGCAGGAACCTACTCATCACCAATCAAAAGTAAGTTCAAGATTCAATGCAACAATTTTTTGTAGAATAAAATCAAAATCAAGCATAGACTATACCTTTTGGATGCTTGAGTGCAAATGATCGCCATCCAAATAAAACACACGATCCCTTATCTTGGGGTGTAAGCTCCAGTCTATGCAGTTGGTTACCTTACTCACAGACAGCACTCCATGATTTCCACTTTGGAAGGGGAAAAGCCAACTTTCATGCTTTTCATGCAAGTCTTGTAAATATTTTAGAGACACTCCACCTTCCTCTTCTCTCTTTCGCAGCATCATACGCTTGTGGCAAGTATCAGGGCTTGCACGCAGATAAATAAAACCATCAGGGATAAGACCAGGCAAACTTGAAACAACGGGATCAAACCACGAGTCGTAAATGCTGATCTCCATCTCATTCATCCACTTCGCCTCGTGCACGGCTCTCACAAAGACCTTCAAAACAAAAGACAATATCAGCAAGGCTAAAATAATCCCAACAAAAACACTGATGCTTCACTAGAAAGTAGAGACTTGAGTTCAGAGAACGTGCAGAACTCTTGGGACATGGATTCAGTGGATGACACAATTATTTTGAGTGGCCGATTACCCCAAATAACTGATGCACATTATGGTTGATTAAAATTTTCCTGGATGCTTCTAATATTTGATTGTCAAAAGTGATACTCAAACAAACTGCCATTTTTCATGGAAATATCCCACCATACAAAAATATATTAAGCATTGATATTACCCCGAAAATATACACTGGGAAAAAGAAAAAAAAATCGCAGGAAAAAAAAGAAGCATATCTAGTGATAGACCAAAGGAAAAGAAAAGCATTTCTTCATGTTCAATAAGATAATGAAAGCAGGATTAATAAAAGGTAGACGCTTACCATTCTATCACTGAAGACACTTCTCTCCATCAGTCTGAGTGGTTTGATACCACCAGATGACTCTCTTTCCTGCATAACTCTTGTCACAAACACATAGTTTTGGAAGGTATACGCATATCTCTCTGGCTCAGCATAAAATGCATCTAAAATATTGAAGTGGTCCGGACCAACATTTTGCCACTTGTCAATGGGTTCAGGAACAATCTCCACAAGATCTCTTAGCTCTAGTGTTTCATTGGCTATTCTTTGCAAAAACGTGGTCTTTCCAACACTGATATTTCCTTCCACGCAAAAAGTGATACGCTTCTTTTGGACCAGCTTCAAATCATTCTCCTTCAGCTCTTCGTCCACACTCTCCTTGATAAATGTAGTTATACTCTCAGCATGGTGTTTGTGTATGATTCCAACAGAACTCTGTAAGAACTCCACCATTTTCTGACTGGATTTTCCAAAGAACTGCAACAAAAATACGCATTCTGCCGTCAAAGCAATCCAAGAAAAACATCTTTACTCGTATATTTACTACAATTTCCCCACACACTTGTTAAAAACATTTGAAAGTTGGTAAACATTTTCCAACAGCCTAAAATGATATTCGATTTTATACGCCTCCTTTACAAAATACTTTGTACCAAGCCAGCTAAAGAACTTACTTTTTTTCCCGTTTAACTTCGTGTTTAACTTCGATTCATTTAAAAAAAATTAAAATCAGGTCACCAAACATAAGGAAATGCCGCCAATAACCGCTCGCTTCCGTCTTTCCATTACTTCCATTTCACCAACAGTGGAAGCCCACTAAAACAAATCCATTTCACCAACAATGGAAGGCCACTAAAACAAATCCAACTCCTCACATAGAATTTAATTACAGATTCACAAAATCCAAATCTACAACACAGGGATAAACAAAATAACTAAACCTCTTGAACATAAATAATACAGGTTAATTATGTACCTTCTCTTTGTAAAGCTGTTTGAGCTCAGCAACACCTTCAAAACCTTTATCGACCAGCTTCCTCAAATTTCTTGGTCCTACTCCTGGAATCTTCAACAAATCAGGGCTCGACAACACCACCACTCCATCACCACCACTAATCCCGCCTCGCCTACGCAGCACCCGTCTCTCCTCAGCCGCCACTTTCACATTCTCTACATCATTGCCGCCATCCGGGGATAACTCACCTCCATTACCCGAATTTTCGGCAAGCGTAGTAAACCACGCCCTCAGTCTGCATCCAACAGTACAACCATAAGCGTTCTTCTCCAAAACAACCCAAGCCCTCGAAGGCACCAAATTGCAACCATAACGAAAGCTCCGGCAGTTGTCAGCCCATAAACCGTAGGCGGAAATTCTCATAACCCTGAGGCTCTGAGCTGTCGAGGTGGAAAAGGGGCTTCTCTGAAAATGGATGTGTTGGTGAGGGTGACGGAGAACGGAAGCGGATGACGACATTTTTGGGACCAAATTGGAGGCACCGCTGAAAAACCCAGAAGAGAAAAGGCAAGAAGCATGAAAGGGCAGAGTGTTAACGGATAAAATAGGGGGGCCAGGGGCACAGGGAGTTCTGCTCAGCAACTTCTGCATCACTGCGGCGCATCTCACACCCCACAAATCCAAATATATATAT
This sequence comes from Primulina huaijiensis, assembly GCF_012295235.1. Classification (NCBI taxonomy): domain Eukaryota; kingdom Viridiplantae; phylum Streptophyta; class Magnoliopsida; order Lamiales; family Gesneriaceae; genus Primulina; species Primulina huaijiensis. Next base: position 457,040 of record NW_027360836.1, read on the forward strand.
GAGTTAGTTTATATGCAGGAAAACAAAGGTTTTGAGACGCTGAAGGGTTTTTGGGGAGTGGAGAAAGCAGCGGCCTTTAGGGTTTGGACTAAATTAATGGAGACAACACGAATTCTTGCCACAGCTTACAGGCGGCATCAATAGACATACACATCCCAATTTTGGGGGACAATTTACTTTATTTATTGATTAAATATAATCATTTTTTTATAACTAATAATATTACACATATAATATATACACACGACTTGGTACACACGTGCATATAACATAATATATGAATATTTTTTTTCTTAAATTTATAAAGATTTTTGGTTAAAACATAAAATCAAAAGATGAATCAGGAAATAATTAACACAAGGTTTGAGTAACCAAGAAATAATAAATTCATGTTATATTTCTTCAGCCTGCTTAGCCGAGAAATGACGTTTAAGACATTTATGGGTGATTTTTATGAATTTATGTTTCTAAAGTACCTTGATAAAATCCTCTTTTGTTTAATTTGTTTGTTATATCTTTAATAAATCCTTCCATATAAGAACATTATATTCATTATTATTCTAGAATTTAAATGTTTTTTTTCTTAGCTCGGTTTGTTTTGAAAATGATATATGACTGAAAACCAATATCCTCCATGTATGCGAAAGCCACTAAAGTAAAATTTGGTAAAACACCTCCACGTATCGTTTTCAATTTGATTCCAAGCCTCATATGCTCATACTTTATTATATTAATAAAAATATAAATAANATCATCAAGTCTTTCCCTTAATTAATGGTGTTAATAACATAACATAAAATTCAACAATTATCAATCCATCCGATCCTGAACTCTCCAGCAGAAGAGAGCTAGGTTACACCACATCGCATCACTTTTTTTTTTTTTTTTAATTATTGTTTATTTGAGACACACCCAAAGAAGACATGTCGTGAACACAACACAATTGAACACATCATTACCTATAGATGAAAATAGTGTACAAATACAAAATATTTTCCTCTGCCAAGAGACCTAAAATAAAAATGATTCAAATTCCGATAACAATCCACCGTTATGCACTACGATCTAAATTAAATTGCACAGATCTCTTAACGTAAAATGAGAAGTAGATTAACACCATTCATTCATTCTGCAATCCTGGGACGTGAACATAATAAATGAACAACAAAATGGAAACAATTCCATGAGAAATAAAAAACACTATTGCAAATGATGAGAGTTAAAAGGCTTCCAGTTGTGTCAGTCCATCTACAATGGTTTTATAATTGGCTGCGGAATTCTGAAAGATTTGACCTAACTTATATATTTATTTACACTTAAGGTCGTCACAGTATGTTGAATCACTTCTTACCACTCTCAAGAATTCGGTGCAGATGGAAACCCTCGCCTTGATCTCCATTCAAGGACCTTTTCTCTAAGAAGCAAGCTGTAAGCTGTCTTATTAGCATCTCAAGAGATGAGAGCGTGTTAAGTCTAGAGTTTTTCGTGTTTGGGTTAGTTGACAAAATCATGGCGTTGACTGCATCAGCCACCAGCTCCCGTTGAGAATCACGAAGAAGATATCCAACAGATGATTTGTGTGGTTGTTCATAAGCTAGCAAAGCTGCACAATCCTGGCAGGAGAAGAAACACATAGCTAAAGTCATAAAACAAACAGTGGTTCAAAATCCATCCTCGTGCCAAAACAGAAGGCAAAAGGGATTTGCAACATGGACAACCAACACAACACAGTCAACGGGACAAGAAAGCCATATCCTATGTAGCAATTTTCCTGCATCTTTTCTCAGAACACATGCTCTAGGGGTTCTGTCCAGCCGATGTCAACATCATATGGCCACCAATGCCAACTCCACATCCTAGAGGTAAAAATCTAGGTATGCACTCAATAACACTCGCAAGGAGAAAAGCCGATAAGTGAACTTCTCAAATTGGTCTCAACAAAGATAGCTTGTATAAAATTGTTTGCTACATGTGTATCCTTAGGGAGCACACAAGCTAACAGTCAATAGGTTCATGTAAGCAGTTTGTGAAGAACATACGGCAACAAACATTAGTAACTGCGCGTGTCAAAGAGTAAAGTAAAACATCAAGTCTTCTTCACTCTACCTTAACTAAGTCATCAAAATCTGATGAAATCTTGAACTTATGAAACTTCCTTCTGCCATAAAGAATAGCTTCCTCTAACTTTCCACCCTGACACAAATTCAGAAAAATAAAAAATCAGAATTTCTGGGGAAAATTGCCACTCTTAGATACGAGGCTAAATTATCCCTTTTCCAAAAAGGGGAAGAATAAACTGCATATTCAAACATAATTATTCAAATAAATTCTAGATTAAAAAATTCTTAACATAAAGCATTGAGTTGGACTATGAATAAAGAATGAAGAATTAAATTTTAGGCTAATCATATTTAACTGACCACTTAAATATTAATTCCTAATTTCTTTAATGACATCCTTTTTTAAAGTAAATTCATTTTTCTTGGTAAAATAATGGATGTACGATGACTTTAAAAGAGGAAAAGCGTAGATACCAAAATAATACCAAAACGGTCCTGCCCCAAAATCAGTGTTTTAAATAGCGCGCTATAGCGCATTATGGAGAGCGAGAGCCACATAGCGCCATAAATTGGCAGATTTGAGCCAAAAAATAAATTTCAGAGCCGATTTCAGACTCCCCAAGCGAATAACTTGGTCTCCAAGTGTTCAGAGCCGATTTCAGAGGCGAAGTTGGAACCCTAGATCTGATTTGGCTCTTTAGATTGACTTATTTTGGCATGTAAAGATGAATTATTATGGTTTTATGGCTAATTATCTCACTTATTTACTTATAAAAGTTTCTATATTTTTAAATTAACTAATTGATGTGCACGAGTGAATAGCTTACGCTATGCGCTATTTACGCTATGCTATGACAGGACAAAAACGCTACGGGCCAACGCTGCTATGCTTTTTAAAACACTACACAATAAAATAGGAAAAATATATAAGATAGCATTTGGATAAATAAAACAGGAAAAAAATACAAGATAACATTTGGATGGAAGGACTTGATTAATAGGAAGAGATTTGATTTGAGAGGGATTCGAAGAATGAATTTCAAATATACTCAAGAAGAGTGTCATTTGAAATCTATCACAAACACTATAAAAAATGCTTAACTTTATATATAGTGGATTTAAAAATTACTGATTTAGTCCATCTAAACAATCAAAAAAATGGAAATAATGGATTTGAAATCAAATCCATCCAAACACAACCTAAAGGAAAAGATACACAATATAAGGTTATGGCAGCTCTATTCTTTTATCCTGGTTAAGCTTCATCATTAGTCTTGCAATTGATTAATGATCCACTTCAGACTGATTATAGGATACTCCAGAAAAGCACTGACATATAAGCATACTGACAAGATTCTACATCAAATATGGGCAAGGTGTGGTAAAAACCAAATCATCACTTTTTAGCATCAAAATCTTAAGTGCAGACAATCCCACATGGAAAGAAAAGGGTGAATACCGTAGACCCATGACATGCCTAAGCTAGGTTAGAGTATTACGAAAAAAATATTTACCCGAACTAGCTCAACAAATTTTTGACAATGTAGCAAAAAGCAAATAATCGATGCATCATCCTGCAGAGAATGACAGAATCATTAAGAATAGTCAAAAAGGTATTGACCATAACAGCAAACTAAGTAGTGACAATCTGAAGATAAAACTTGAATGAAAAGGAAGATAATATGAGAACAAGGAGCAATAGCAAAGATAAATCATGACAATCAGTTTAAAAAAACAAGGACGCAAATAAATACTCTCGGAGATAGTCTTGTATAGATAAAACCAGGAGATCCTAGAATACTCATTATCACCAACTACTCAAACTAAAACTCGACCTCTTCACAAAAGATCAACAATTAGTTTTTTTTATCTTTGAACCATTCATATTGCCAAGTGTACCGATTCCAAATTTCAGGTGGAGTCAATCTGTTTTTATGAGATACGCGTCAGGCCAAAAGAATAATAACAGAAAAATTTCAGCTAAGGATGAGGGGTGTCTCGAGAAAGTGAAAGTGAAAAAAGTAGAGAACGGTTCTCAATAAGATTCATAAGAAGCAACAGATATAATAATATTAATAAAAATGCCATGTCATTAAGTTGACAAAGAAAAGGCTCAAGATAAGCTACCTGAATAATTTGAGGATACCATTCCTGAATTTTTGCAAATGCATCATCAACCTGGCCACACCTTATTAGCTACATGAACGAGAGGAGGATACTATTAATTGCTATCCGTGTGCAAAAGTTGCAAATCGAATATGATAAATAAACCCATGGGAAAACAAAACTTTCATCTCTCTCCAAGAGGCAATTAGTCAAAAAATTGTGGTTGATCCAGTTGAACCTGCCTATAGCCACCACTTTTCCGTGAATTTTCTCCAATATATTAGGAGTAGACAAATGACAAGCCATCTTGAACTCTCAAGCATGATAGCTAAATTAGTTGACACCCAATAAGATAAGACAAATATTGGTTGTTATGAAATTAGCAATCAACTGACACCATTCCTTTTAGACTCAGTATAACGGTGCCAATTTTGATTTACATCTAGTCATAATGATACAATGAGCACCTAAGGGCATCTGCAGACCGAAGCAGATGCTATTTGTAGCACAAGGCCATATGAACCAGGCAGTAAACAAAACTATAAAGAATCGATGCCCATGACTTCACAAACTAACATAAAATGATTGAATGAATGTCCAATGAACAGTGAAAGAGCATTTGTGTTGTGCACGTACCAATGAAACCTAACATGCTCCAGTTATATTCTGTTAAGTTGGTTATTAAATCCACAAGAGGAAAAACTAAATTTCATTAGGAACTGCATATAACTCAAAAACTATTTTTCAACCCTTGCAAAAAGGGAGAAGATAAAAAGTAAAATGACGCTAAGCATTTTTCAAAATCAATAGTGCAGAAGACAGTCCCTGCTGAAATCTTAAGAAAATATAAACTAAATTGTGACTTCAATAAACGAGTTTCAGTGAACAGTTATATTATTTGGCATGAACCTGACGAAGAGTCCTCCTTTGATTCAGAGCATACACAGAATCTTCTTCACCGCAGCCAATTTCTGATACTAAAGAAATTGGAGGAACCGTACTTTTACTAGCCATGTCGAATAGCTTAAGTGTTTCTTCATACCCATAGTGTTGCAAATAGGACCGAACTATTCTGAAACAAAATACAGATGAAATTTGTCAAAGAATTTGGTGGCGTTTTGTTTTACTTAACCTACTCAACTCAAAAGTTTTGAGAAAAACGTAAAAAAATGGTTTTGAAATGGTATTTGGACTTAAATTATGGAAATTGATGCGATGTGTGAAAAGAGATATGGTGTGATGAATACATGGAAAATAATAGTGTTATGATAAGTAGAAGCAATGGCTGAGCCAGGAATTTCGAACTATCCGGCTAAGATTGAAAACTCTATAATCTTTTAATTTTTTAAAATTGAACCACCTAGGCTAATATCAAATTAATACAGAATTATCCAAAATTTACATATAAAAATTTTTAAAAAAAATGGGGTCACCCGGGCCAATGAAAATGGCTACGCCACTTAGTAGAAGAATATAGAAAAAGAAGAAATAAATGTGTGACATTATGTTGCAAATAGCTGATTTGAAATATGACATGATGAGAACTTCAGTAGAGTAAAAAGCCTTGAGACCTTTGAAATTTGAAGCCAGACACTGGTTGGGCTCTAGAGTTGAACTCCTAAAGCCCAGCCAAACAGAGCATTTATGTTTTGACCCAATTCTTTACGAATGATAACACCAATACCCAACAAGCCAATAATACCAGTATGCTCTTTGTATGTTTGAAAAAGCCACTCACTACATGACTAAGAATTTAAAAGTTAATTATTGCCGATGACTGAGTCTTATAGGATTGTGACTCAATCGAGAGAAAGCGTGGTGAAAAGAAAAAATTAGAATCTCATATGCATAACTAAGCGGAAACCATTTGCGAGACCTCAAAAATGAGTATTAATACTCAAAAAAACCAACTGTAAATTTTGAAACAATTTGTGAATAGTTGTTTCTTACTTACCCATAACCAGCATCCTGCGGCACTGAGATTTTGTCGATATCTATCTGCTGCCTTGATCTATGGTCTGCTTCATATGCCTGTTTGGTTTGACAAATACAAGAGACCATAAGGAAATGTAGCATTTGAATCACTCAAAATGTATTAACGTGCAAATTGGCATTTTATAAAAAAATTATGTCCTAATTTACAGCACATGATGAATAAGGATTATGCAACCAGATATGTAATCGAACTAAAACGATGTATGAAAATTATTTCATCGAGAAAACACAGAGGTTGTAGGTTAATTTTTCACATCAATTTGAGAGGCCAAACATTCACATTGGGAGTTCAGTGGACAATAATTGAATTCATATCCTGATTAATAAATATGCACTTTAAATCAAAAGTAAATAAATTTTTAGTACTACATAATGATTCTGATCCTAAAATGGGAAGGCAGTATTAGCAAATCGATGGATCTTCACAGAAATGAGCACGTACAACATGAATTAAGTATGATTCAAGTAGATAATAAGGGAAAAGACAGTGGGTGAGTAACTAAGATGGCTCGTTGATGATTGAACAAAAGAAAACGGATGGTAAACTTACTTTAAGATCGAAAACAAATGGATCCTTTCCAAAGTTAACAGTTATCCTGACACAAATAGATTAACGCACAACCTTAAGAAGTTCAATTATTAAAGGAAACTCGCTATCGCATTGACTTGGAGATCATATTAGAGCAACAAATGGAAAGAAGACGTATGTTCTTGTAGCTCACATTAAAAAATATATACAAATAATGTAATAATTGTCATGACGCACTCTTCACTCTGGCTGTGAACGGCAACCGTGGGAAACACCGGACCCTTGATATCTTTATAAACAGTTCCTACTATAACTCCATTTTTCCTGTTACATAGATGATTATCAAAGAATATTAACAAGCGAACCCAAGAAATGAATAATATGACGCCCAACCCAAATAAATAAAGATATGTTTCTAAGAAGCCAGTTAAAAAGAGCTAGAGAACACTTTGACTCAACCAACAAGCCCACTATTAAATACTAAAGCATCCAACTTCATAAGTAATCCCAAAGAATGAATTCTTACGTGAAAAAAAATTGTTGTTTAGCATAGTTTATACCACCTCCCACTGTATCACCAGTTGAGAAAGTTGGGCCAAATGTCTCTCCCTTTCCGCGTCCACGATAAATTAACCCATCATCCCCATGATATCCATAACTATTTGCTTCCCATCTGTCAGATAGAGAAGGATCAACAGTGACTTTAAAATACAATAACAAGAACTCCAACATTGTGAAACTTGAGAACTTTAACCTAAAATAGGAGAAATAGCTAAATTGTCGTCTCGACTAAATATTACAATATATATTTTATATCATATGCATTGGTTTAGTTCTTAACAGGTATAGCAGTTTTTTTAATTTGAAAATTTTCCACCTAAATTGGAAACATGGCAATCACTTTGTAATGAATATCCTATAGACGCACGTACAAGAATAATAAAACAATACACATACCCAGGCTGGCGACGGAGTTTGAAAGCAGGAGTGGTAAATCCGATGGCAGTTTGCCCCTTAGCACCCGCATTCTTCACTAAGATCTCAAAATAATAAACCAGCCGCTTCATTGGTGCGGCCCGATTCGCCTGCACGACTCCGACGTCGTGCCCATGTAAATTAACGCTTGCATACGATACCGAAAGCTTGTCGGGCCCTACCAATGAAAACCCACCAGAGCTATTTACGGTATCTAGCGTAGTGGGAGACTCCTCACCATCCTCGTCAAATTCGTGTTTACTTTCGGGGGATAGGGTCTGGGAAGTGTTGCGCCAAACCTGGAGGAAGTAGGATCCAGTAAAAGCGTTAGGCAATGGCAATTGATTTTGTGAAGTAGTTTCAGACATTTTATGAAGGATCGATTAAAATTACGATAGAGAAAAATATGTGAATCTCCGATGGGGAAATCAAGGAGGTATCTTGAGGAACAGGGCAAGAACAACTTTTACGTTGTGATTGAATGTTTAAATTTGGATTTAGACCTAGAAGTAGATTTAGATTTAGATTTAAAATTAGATTTGGAAATCCATGTAGTTAGAATTTTATGTTGCGTTTGATTTGAAATTTAAAAATTATATTTAAAATTTATTTTTTGTTAGAAAAAAACAAATTTTGAATTTGAAAATTAAAAAGTATACTAAAATTGCTTGTAATATTTTCTTCGATCAAGATTTAACAACAGTCGTCTGCTCAAACAGTTTTATTTATTTATGATATTTTTTCATCGAAAACTCACTTTATTATAATAATAAAATGAATTCTAATAGAAGCGGACAAATCTACTATTTAAGTCACTCATGAAAAATATTACTTTTTATATCAAAATTATTATTAATGTTATAAATATGTACATAATTAACTCGTCTCACAAATAAATTAATAAAATTTGGATAACGAAAAATAATTTTTTCCGAAGAACAAGAGTGCAAAGAAAAAACATCTGACGTAGATAATGGACACCAAGAAATGTTTCTGAATGAGAATTTTTATGCAATTTACTCTCAATCCTATCCAAAATTTTACGATTTGTACAAAAAAAATAAATATTAAATATGAAAAAAAATTAAAAAGTAAATTTAACTAAAAAAATTTATAATAAAAAACTATTCAAGAAATATCTAGTGTACAGAATAAAAAACTATTCAAGAAAAAACCGTACATCGCGGATTATCAAAATTTCTCAACATAGTAATAAGCTGTTCCAACCATTAGCGCAACTGTGGCACCTTGAGCTACCACACGAGCTCTCATCAGTTTCTGACCCAAATGAGCTAGATTTCCCCTGTCTGAAACTAAAAAGACCAGCTGTAAGAACCCCTGCAGTTACATATAAATGCAACTGAAACACAAAAGTCCATGATATTATTATGGACGGAAGAAAATTCTGATATATTTTGAAAAAAAAAGGTTCACAGGTTCAGTCATTAGTATGTTCGCCTCTCAAAAGGTTTGCACTGTACCATGCTGGTGAATATGTACTTTCATGCTATAAAGTAAGTTGATCCAAGAGATTGGTACAATGATTGGGGATTATGCGAAGATCAACAAACTCTAGTATGCACATTCACTGCTCTTTCTCCAATTATGATTACAACTCTTAGTAAAAGTTCATCAGCAATTATCTTAGTAGGAACATATATTAAATGGAATGCTACTGGTACCATGCGGCTCTATACCAAATTGTGGTGTGATATACAAGGTTGTGGAATTCTGCCACCTAATAAATTAAGAATTGAACTACCTAAAGGGATGCATTAGAAAGAGTCATCAAAAAATTAATCAGGGTCGATCAGTGGTCGGCTTCTCAATATAAACTATGCTAGGATACATATATCAAATACGGATGGCGACTTAAAGCTGTCGGAGCAGGCAGCCGCAGACATCGGCTTCTCAAAAGGTTAATAGTGATATATAAATGGGAATTTACCAATGGGAACAAAGAGGCATTTAGGACATCAACTTCGCTTAGTTACAGTTACAAGTAAAAGCAAATATCATAATGAGAATGTTATGCATAAGCTTAAATGTACAGAAATACAAGCATAAACAAATGTATAACCTAAATAGATTATAAGATAAAAATATATTTAATTTTGTCTTATATGATAAGTTCGTTACTTTGTACTATTTCGGGCTGGCGCGTCTTTTGTATCAAGTACTTCACCACATTACAAAATATTGTTTATTACTTGAAATAATTTATTTTTTTACTATCATATATAGTACGCGTTTATATGTGTGTGTGTGTGATTTTTTTAATGATATGTGAAATATAAAGATTGGTAATATCTTTTATGAGAATAAATATTTGAAACAAAAGCGAAAACAAGAAAATGGAATTGTGATTTGTAGATTGCGCCAAATATGTTAATTTTTCAGGAATTCGAAAACTAATGTGATATACGTACTCATGAACAAAACGCTACACTACAAAAAGAAAAAGCCATTTTAAAAACGTTGTTAAAACCCATATGGCTAAAGAGTGCGCTCAAAGACAACAGTTTTTATTCGTTGTAGTAGCCACATTTTACGACGGTTTTCACAAACCGTCGCACATAAAATTAGCAACGGATTTGTGTTAAACCGTCGCTACAATTCGTGACAGTTAGTTCATGAATTCCGTCGCTAATTTTAACGACGGTTATTTCATGATTTACGTCGCTAATATTTTAAGTAAAATTAAAAAAAAAATTACTTTTAATAATGTAATAAATTTAAAAAAAACTTATAATTTGAATAGGCTAACAATATTCATGATTTTAACTAAAATTTAAAAATTTATCAAAAAATAAAGCGAAAAAATTTACCTTAAATCGAAACTAAAATCATGTAAGAAGAAAAATTTTAAGTGTTTTGAAATGGTGTGTGTTAAAATGGACCGAATGTTCGGGTATTTATAGATAATTTGCGACGTTTTTTGAACAAACCGTCGCTATGACCAAGAACTGTCGCATTTTTAAAATTTGCGACAGTTTTTTTTTATAACCGTCGCTATATTTAGCGACGGGTTTGATAATATCATCGCTAAATTTAGCGACAGTTTTTTAAAAGTGTCGCTACAATTAAAAGCATGCGACGGATTTAAGCAAAACCATCACTAAATAAAACGACGGATTATGTACTGTCGCTAAATATAGCGACGGTTATAAAAAAAATTGTCGCTATTTTAAATTAGCGACGGTTTCAGCAAACCCGTCGCTAAATACGTTGTAAATCACCCCTTTCGACAACAGTTTTCTAAAATCATTGTCGATTGTTAAAAAAAACACGCTAATACACAACAGTTCTATAAACCGTTTTCTTTGACCCTAAAAAACGCTCAAAGACAACGGTTTTATGACCCTAAAAACCGTTGTCTTTTGCTTAAAAAATGCACATACGACAACGGTTTTCACTAAAACCGTTGTTAAAAAGTGAAAACCGTTAGGTGCGTTGTTGATTTTACTTTTTCTTGTAGTGCTAGCATGGAAGAGGGACTTACACCCTATAAAAATTGCCAATTATTTGAATTAAAAATTTGTCAAAATTTCAAAATTTAATATGAAAAATTCTCATGTTCGAGATCCAACGATAACAAATATGATCTTCACCCTAACTTTTTTTTAAAAAAAGCAACTAATATACAAACTTTTTTTATATATAAATGAGAAAAATACTAATTTTCAATTTTAAGTTTCAGTCATATATTTGGTATCTGATTCCAAAACTAGTTGATTTGCTCTTTTGAAGGACAATCCAAACTGTGTGTGTTTTGTCCTAAATTATAAGTAAAAAAAAAATTATTATTATATAACACCAAATTTAAATTATATGTGCCTCGAAACTACTGAAAATTAAAGAAACTTGATCCCTCTTGTATTTTAGATTATTTTCTGCAAAATTATATTATTTTAACTCTATTTTTCTGTATTGTCTAAAACTGACTCAATTCGAATTTACATCATTATCAGATTCTAGGGTAAGAGAGGCAGTTAGGTACCTGGGCTCGTGCTGTGTCTGTGTACTTCTTCTTTTTAAGGTAAATAAAATTATATTATTTTAACTCTATTATTCTGTATTGTCTAAACTTGACTCAATTCGAATTCACATCATTATCAAAGTATAGGGTTAGAGAGACAATTAGGTACCTGGGTTCGTGCTTTTGTCTGTGTACTTCTTCTTTTTAAGGACAATGACATTTAATAATGAGTAGGTCTTTTGTGATACGATCTCACGAATCTTTATTTGTGAGACGGGTCAATCTTACCGATATTCACAATAAAAAGTAATGCTTTTAGCATAAAAAGTAATATTTTTGATGGATGACCCAAATAAAAAATCCGTCTCACAAAATATGATCCGTAAAACCGTCTCACACAAGTTTTTGTCTTTAATAAATCCCCGTATGCACCGTCAAACAAAAATAGCTTTTCATCCAACCATGTTATGTCAATTGTGGGCACCACCATGCACCACAATTCTATGAGAACATTGCAAGAAAACGTGACATATATTAATTTGTATCAAAAAAAAAGAAAAAAGTGTAAGAAACGACGATAGTTAGGTCATCTCCAACCCATAAATCTATTTTTATACAGTTTCTGCATCAAAATAGTGCAGTTTCTGCACCAAATATAACATTCATCTCCAACTCATTTACTTCAAATCTTACACTAAAAAGTATATTCCTAGAATATTCTTTTTGTTTACTATTTATTTAAAAATTTAACAATATAATTATAATTAATGTTAATATTAGTATTATAATTATAATTTTATTTTTATTAATAGTTAATTTTATTTATTTGATTCTTATATATATTAACTCTAATATTTATAATACGAATTAATACAAATGTTTCATTATTAAAATTGACATAATTTTAATACAGATAATCTATTTTTAGAACTTAATATGAATCCAAATTCAAACATCTGAACAACTATATTCTTCCCACAAATGATCAATCTTTGAATTTGTATTCCAATTATGTATTATCTTTGTATTTGTATTTCAATTGGGTATTGTAATTTTAATTTCAAAATTTTGCTGTTGGTTTTTCTGATATTTTATCAATTATATATTTACGAGAGTTAAAAATGTCAAAAATAAAATAAAAAACTAGAAATATTTTTATAAATTTTCTAATATAATTATAATTAATTTTTTTGTGTTTTAATTTTTATTATGAATTATATTTATATCAACACAATTTAATTTTACTCATCAATTTTATAATATTATTATTAAAAATATTTAATACATATTTATATTAATTAAAAAAATTAAAAAAAACTCAAATTTGGCGCAGAGTCCGAAATGGCGCAGCCTCCGTTGGAGGCAAAACCCTGCGCTATCATAGCGTGATAGCGCAGGGTTGGAGATGGCCTTATAGCCTACATTTTTTACAAACGATACAAGTTGCATCAACTTTAGAAAATTGAGACACGTATGCGCCTCTTCTTTTGACAATCAAGCTCCCGTAATCACTCATTGATGGTATGAGAGACCTATAAATACCGATAATTGAGGTCTCTAAGCACACCTCATAAGAATAAAATACAACATTTACATAGACTGTTGAGTGCTTAGAAGACATCAATCGAAAGAAATCATAAAAACTTACAAATAATTCGATGACAGGAAGCAACGCATGAATATATTAATACAGGAATTTCGAAAATTTTTTTAACAAACATCAGATCTGACACCTACCCGCATGCTTGCGATAAATAGCGGACGAAATCCCATGCAAAAACACACAAAAGTGAAAAACATGGAAGACACAATAGTCTTGTATCCAGCACCGGGCAGCGGCCACTTGATCTCCATGGTGGAACTCGGCAAGCTCATCCTCAGCCGTGGCCATTTCTCCACCATCCACATCCTTGTAATCGCCGGCTTCAACGACGCCCCCGCTACAGCTGCATATCTCCGCAACATCTCAGAAACCTACTCTTCCATCATCCTCCACCGCTTCCCTACTGTCCTCAATGTCAACACATCTCCGGCAGTCAGCTTCCTTGCCAACATGTTTGGCTTCATTCGCCTTAACACCGTTAATGTACACCAAACCCTACAAGAAATTTCAAGAACATTCAAAGTTCATGCACTCGTTATCGATTTCTTTTGTGCTTCAGCCGTTCCAGTTTCTGAAAATCTTGGAATTCCTGTATTTTTCTTCTTCACTTCTGGTCTTGCCGCTCTTGCTGCTTATCTGCATTTCCCTACAATTCACAATCAAGTTGATAAGAGCTTTAAAGATCTTTATGATACAAAATTTCAGATTCCGGGCCTGCCGATGCTCCCTGCAAAACACATGCCCCAGCCTGTTTTGAATCGAGATGAGCCCGTTTACTACGATATAATGTATTACTCCCATTGTTTGTCTCAAAGTAGTGGGATTATAGTGAATTCATTCAATCAGCTTGAGCCCATCGCTATGAAAGCCGTAATTGACGGCTTGTGCGTCCCCGATGGGCGAACTCCCCCAATCTACAATATTGGGCCATTGATTGCTGATTCTTATAGCAAGTTCAACAATCATGGTGATCATAATCTGCAGCATTCTTGTTTATCATGGCTCGATACACAGCCGAGTCGGAGCGTTGTTTTCTTGTGTTTTGGCAGCATGGGAACTTTCAGTGGTGATCAAGTGAAGGAGATAGCAAAAGGATTAGAAAGAAGCGGGCACAGGTTCTTGTGGGTGGTGAGAAAACCTCGGTTGCATGAAAAGATCAAAGAATTTGGAGAGGTCGGGGAATTTAATGTCATGACAATAATGCCTGAGGGGTTTCTTGATAGTACTAAGGGAAGGGGTATGGTGGTGGAATCGTGGGCACCTCAGGTAGCGGTGCTAGAACACCCGGCTGTGGGTGGGTTCGTGACTCATTGTGGGTGGAATTCGATCCTGGAGGCGGTGATGGCCGGTGTTCCAATGGTGGCGTGGCCATTATATGCTGAGCAACACTTAAACAAGGCGGCCGTGGTGGCGGGCATGAAGATGGCGATTGCGGTGGAGCAGAGGGGAGAAGATGGATTTGTAGTTGGAGAGGAAGTGGAGAAAAGGGTGAGGGAGTTGATGGATCATTCTGAGACAAGTGTGGAGCTGAGAGAACGAAGCCATGAGATGAAACTGACGGCAATTGATTCCTTGGGAGACATGGGTTCTTCCACTGCTGCACTTGACAAATTGGTACGTGTCTGGCTTGGGAACTGACCTGCTCATCTTATTATATATAATATTGATATTCTGAATATAATTATAAAATGTGGTGTTGTATTATTGCTATATATTTTTATATGGATGTTTATGGAAGACCGGTTTGTTTTCAAAATAATGTAAAATATCTTCTCAATTAATGTTAAAAAAAGATATTAATAATATGAAATAAGTGATGATGATTACAAGGTTTTTTTGTACATTGTTGGAGTGAAAGTGTTTCACTGTATTTGCTATATAACTATTTTTAGTTAGAGGTTAAATGGCAAATTATAATTTGGTATGTGATTTGAGTTTTTTTTATTTTTTTCGTTTTCGGACAATTCACGATTTTAATATATTATTTTCAATTTTTTAGTCTTATTTCTTTTTCTCCTTTAGTGACATTAAAAAATAATGATACAACACTAAAAATTAAGGCTAATGTGCCCGATATTATGTCATTGTTATGGCGAAAAAAGAATGAAATTATATGTAACACAAATTAGATTGTATGTAACACAAATTAGATTAATTTCTTGAATTAACTGACTATGCGCCCAAAAATTAAAAAAAAAAGTATAAATTACATAAATAAAAATATAATTTCTGCTATATTAAATCTTGTTCTTAAATTTAAAATTTTAATTTTTATACCATCGACCGTGTTGAGACACTTTAGCAGTGGTGTAGCATGTATATTGTGCCGATTTTTCTAACTCGATTATACACATTTGCAGACAAAACACAATTATTTAAAACATTTAATTAATAATATTGATATATGCACAAATTCGACAACAAATTTCAAACACAATCTCTGTGCCAGTGACTCGCCGGTTGCTTGAAATTTCACAATCACATAATGATAACATTCAGAAGTCTCGACATATTTCTTCAACAATCCTCCAAATAAAAATCTACCATTCCCATGTCAAATAAATTAAATAAAAACAAAAGGAACCTAACCGAGACCAAAACATCAAGATTTATAAGTTAAACAGATTTCGCAGTAAAATCATGCCAAGAGGGTAAATAGGAGAGGCAAAATTGAGTCTTCTGGCCATTTTTGTTCCGTCCTTAGTTAGTTTCTGTAAAAAGATAAATATTTTGGCGACTCTGCAGAAGTGGTCTTCCATCTATTGCAATGGGCAATTAACTTCCTGTAAAATAATGGCCAAACCCGAGTTCTCATTGCACATAACTAACATTAGTCACATTTGATGTTTCGGTAAATTCTCCTGACAAACAATCTAGAGCCCAGATATCCAACTGCGCCTGAAATTTCACAGCAGATAAAATAGTTATTAACAATGTATAATGCTGATAGGAAATAACTTCTAGCTGCAATGATAAAAGTAGCTCGTTCATGCCTCGGTGAAGGATGGAATAAAAGAACGAACAAACTTACCACATAGTATTCCCAACCCAAGACAGAACATCAAAGTGTATCCAAAATAAAAGCTGGTCTGGAAGAAGCCAGACATCTTAGTCTTCACGTGATAGTAATACACAGAATAGAGGTACACATAAAGAGCAGTAGAAGCAGCAGAGAAAAATGAGGTCCATTGCCAGTGATAGTTCTCCGCATTCAGCAAGAAATAAGTCCCAACAATTGTAACACAAATAGTGACGATGATCAGAATTACAAACACAAGGAGCATGAAGCCGTAGACATAATAAACCTGAAAACAACACAGCAAAGAATTACACATATGGCTCCCTTAATTACCCAGGTAGAGGATAATGCATTTAAGATCCTTGGCCAAAACTTGATTATTCATGTCAAAAGCTATAGGTTTATGACAGTTTATTCAAGAGTTAATTCTTTCAGCCACTTCCTTCGAATGGCAACATATATCAAATTGTCCGAGATTTACCAAGGAATTCACTCGCTTAAGGCCAAAACAGACCACATTCCAAATAACGTAACCTTTGAGACTGTTCGGATCACCTTATAAATTGTTTCAAACATCTTATGAGAGGGTTAATAAATTATAAGATACTCGCAAGTAAGTGATTGTTAATTTCTTTTCAAAAAAATCTTATGGAAATAAAAAAATAAGCTATAAGGTCTCGTTAAATCTTTTATAAAAATAAAACCCAGCCAATTTGTGTTTTAAGATATCATAAAATTTTATTCAAGATCACTCCAATACTTATACAGAATCCTAATTATCCTCCGAATTCTTTTCCCTCAACAATTTTCTCTTCTACTAGATTTGTTGCAGTTCCCTCTCGATTTGTGTTTCTTGAATGAATGACTTTATCCAAACATTTTTAAGTAGTAAACTATTATAGCTTTATATGATCCTTTATTCTCAAACTATAAGAACCTACCGTATCTGATTGTACTTTGTACTGTATAAATGGGGCCAAAAAGAAACAGCAAGTAAGCAAAACTCAGTCGCCTGATTCTTAAATCATTTCTGCAGATGCTTCGATGAAGAAAGAAACAAAAATTACCTTGTAATTCCAGAAGGAAGTGAAGACAAAATACATTTCAATGAAAATGCTTCCAAACGGAAGCAGACCACCCATGAGAGAGATTACGGATGGTGTGAGATACCATTTCTTCTCAGGAATTGGACGGGGAATTGTCTTAACTCGGCAAGGATTGTTTGGAGTACCGCTCCAGTTTCTTCCAACAACAGTACCAAGAAGTGCCAATGGGAAAGAAATAAAACCCCAAATGATGAAAACAACCACAATGGTACCAAAGGGTATAGCAGCTAGCGATCCATAAAATATGGCAATAGTGTTCAAGACAAACCCAATACCAAAGCACATGAAAGGAAACAGTGATGCCGTGAGGATCATTGACTTTATCCATTTTTTACCTGAATAATCATTTAGTTTTATAACAAGTTAAAGAGGTGTGACAGTTTATAAGTGAAGGAAATTTTAAGCTACAATAAAAATTTAAACACCATAGATGGCAGTAAAAAAGAAACATACCCCCATTTCGAGAATACATGCCACCACTCACATAACCAGCAATGAATGAGGTGAATGCATAACAGATGATAAAGGTCGTGACAATTGCTCCTCTCCTGATATACAAGACAACAGCACGTTATATCACTTGAAACAAGTCAGATTGAGTATAACAAACAAATAGAAAATGTTCTAATATCTTAGAGCAACTGACACCATGATAGTGCGAACCAAAGGAAGATGAATTTCATGTAGGTAAAAAAAAAAGGAAAAACTACCGACTCAGAAACGTGGGAAAACGTAAAAAGTGTTCAAGAAACAGGAACTACGAGGCAATCATCGAGGGAGTTGAAATCTATAATGAGCCTTATTAACATTTTGATATATATGTAAATTACTATAAATCATATAGGTAGAGAAAAAAATGTCGTAAAATTTAGGGGTGCACGTTGATGCAAAGTCATACAGAGTGAAATCAATTATTTAATGCCTACTGTAGACAAAATAAAGGATAATAACATCACTGACAATATAGATGTCATACATGATTTCTATTGGACGTCTAAAATTTAAATTTACAATTTTTTGATTCATTGTTTTCCTTCTTTCTGGAAAAGGTTAGGAGATTGGAGGCCCTGACAGGAGAAATTGACAGACCACCTAAACTATAACAAACTCATAGGAACAAGAATGGACCCGATAATTTGAATTTGTCGACAAAGAATTAGATCCAACTAAAAAGTTACACTCCAATAAATTGTTTGGATGTCATATCAACTATTGTGTTTGTCATATGATCTTAAAGTTTCCAACCTCAGGTCGTTGTTGAACATGATACCGACCAAAACAAGCTAGATCTACCCCTTAACTCATTTTATAAATTAAAACAGTAACGAGATCTAAAATCTCAATATATGTATTTGATGTACCCTATATATAACATCCCGATGATTGCCAAAATGATGACAAGAAGTACAAGTGTTGCTAATTGAGCACCAGTGCCAACAACAGCTGAGAGAAGAGCCAAATTTTGTGGAGGCCGAAATACATCACCATGGACAAGTTTCCACCCTGACTCCTCACTCACATCCCGCTCCTACACAAGATGAGTAAGATTTTAAAGGAATTTACTTTATGGTGCAACAAATTTCAGTATACTTTATGCAGACAAAAAAAAAGGTTCAGAAATAACTACCAGCGTCTCAAGATCATCATCTTCCCGAGCATATTTAGCATAATCATTGCGAAGGGTGCGCATCAATATCATTGAAACCAGACCAGTAAGGAAAATCACCATCATGAAAGAATTAAAAACAGAGAACCAGTGGATCTGCAAAATGATGATTACTGGATAAGCTGACTAGGAGGAATAACATAAACTATAGGATAAACTGAATAGCTAGTATATGCTCCCCGTGTTAAATGGTATCTTTAAGGAAAGGTGATCAGACATTGTTTAATACATTATTACCAGAACAGATGAAATCACTGACAAAAGAATATATTCCAATAAATAATTAAACACCTGATGCTCAAAAAAGGGATAGTCTAGATAAATGTCAAAGCGGCGTGCAAACGTTATATTGGTTGAAACCCATTTGACAGAGTAAGACATATCTAACACTCTTCCCTCTTCAAGTGGTTTAGGAACTTCTTGAGTGAGATTGACGTGAATGATCTGCAAGCACAAATATTCAATTTCAGATAGAAAATGTACTTGCACATGGAACATAAAATAATTACTGTGTAAAACAGACAAGACATCTCATTGAATCCACCTGATTTTCATTATATTTGATGATGAGATTCTTATGAGTAAATAGCACATGCTTTGTATCGCGAGTTCTATCAGGAAGCACCTCGCCGATAAAACCTACACAAATGAAGTAAAGTTTACTCACAGTATAACATAACCAACCTACTACATTTATGAAGATATATAAACGTACCCCACAATGGCAAATCATCTTATCGCCAAAGAGCCATGCGCACACACAGAAACAACAGGGGTTAGAAAGAAAGAGCAAGAGTGCAAAATAATAAAAAACATTTTGAGAACTGAAAATTAAAAGGAATAGAAAAATTTCCTAGCCACACTAATGTGGTATGTATCATCTCATGTACGGACTCTACAATCATGGGACACATACCCATAAAAAATTCAAACCAGTATAAATTCTCCACAGCATCCCTGAACTGTTTAACCTTAACTGCGTCCAGTTCAATCTCACAAATTGTAGTCTTATCAACATCTTCTGCAAAAAGATATTGTAGAATGAAATGGCCATGGTTCTGGGAGATGAAAGATCGCAACAAAAAAAAAATTCAGTTAAAGAATATTACTCTTAAACTTTATATCAATTTGGCTATCTATAAGTTCATTCCCACCAAGAACCTCGCCAAGACCACCCCACTTGTGAGCAGCATTTTCAGATGACCGGCAAAATGGGAGGGTGTAATAATTGTAGGTTTCCTGGGGATTGTTAAATGGGCCAACCTTGTTTACCCATAGAGTGACTGGATCACCGGCTTGATACTGCATATTTTGAGATGTAAAGATTCAAAAATGCATAACGTAATCATTCTGTCTACATCACTCAATTGAGAAATTAGATTTCCTCAAAACGAAACTCATCACAAAGACATAAACTTTATGATCAAATCGGACATCATATACACACGTATGTGTTTATACATAAAATCTAGTAATTATAAGAATCAAATCCACAACAGAAAAGGCAATACAGCTAAACGTGAATCAAAACAGAAATAAAAACCAGCATAAAACTGCATGTATACGAAGCACACCAAAAGAAACCTGTTGAACGTCGGGCCGACGACTAGAGACATCTTTTTACCCTAAAAAGGGAAAAAAAAATGAAGAAAAAGGAGGAAAGGAGGGAACTTTCTTCTCCCGTACATACTAGATCAAGTTCCTCTTCTCGCCATAGACATTACCAGTTGTACAAAACTTTGAAAGCCACCAACAATCAAATTCAACCAAAATCACTATAGAAGCAATAAAAAACTACACACCCTGTAACCTAAAGAACAATTGAAATAACCGCGTATGCAACCAGCAAATCAGATAAAGTTCATAAACCGACATCTTCACCTTTCCAAAAGTGGAGGAAACAAGGAATAAGAAGGAGATAATGAAGATGCAGAGTGTTCGAACGGCGTCGCACATCGCTTGAATTTCTCGGTGACACGGAGATTGCTGGATCTGAATCAGTAACGCGCGAAGGGCAAAGATCAAATTTTCTTCAACTCTCACTTCAATTTCTGGTTAGAAATTCAGATCTCAATAGGAACTGGACTGGTTTTCCCGACGAGATATAACGCTTGTATTAAACTCAATATTCTACCCTTTTTTTTGGATCTGATCAATATTCTTATTATATACACAAATACAAAATAAAATTATCTACTCTCTCTATACCTCGGTCAATTTTTATTTTTCAAAAATATTATAATTAGTAATATATCTTATTAGTTTTTAATTTAATACTAAAATTATGATATTTTAGTTGTAGATTATATAAAATGTACTAAAATATTTTTTTATGATGTTTCTATTAAATAAAAAGGAATATTTTTAATTAAAGAACATACAAAAAAAATAAATAAAACTATAATTTTTATATTATGATTGATATGATCATCTAAAAATTCAAATATACTTATAAAATAAATTATATTATGATATTTTAGTTGTAGATTAGATAAAATGTACTAAAATATTTTTTATGATATTTCTATTAAATAAAAAGGAATATTTTTAATTAGAGAAAATATTATTTTTAGCTTATAAAAAATACCATGACAACAAATTTATCTATTCCAAGCATCTTGATTTTAATAATATAATACATATGATATATCTAAATATGACTATGAAAATTCAAGTCATTTAATATCACATGATTGTTTGAGGATTAACATGACGTGGAAACTAATGAAATTTCAAAATATGATATGGTAAAGGTAGAGAATAAAATAGAATTCGATATTTTTGAAAAAAAAAATTGATGTTCAACGCCTCTTGCTAGACAATTCATGATCGCATGTGAGATGTTCGCATGAACATCATGCAAGAATTTAATTCTAAAGTGAAACTCCATGAAATGTTTGTGCCAACATTTTGCTACGCTGATGATTGTACATTTAGTGAAGCCCAGAATAACATAAGTTCTTCTGTATATATCTCATCATTGTATAACATTTTATTCATACTCTTGATTGCATAATGCATAAGATCACCGTCCATTATTTATTCACAAAAATATTAATGAGATTGTCTCACTGTCAATTGAGTGATACAGATATCCCACTCGACCTGACCGGAGAAAAAAAATTTTCACAAAAATTCATATGAGATTGTCTAACGGATCAATTTTTTTGTTTCCCGGTTTTCCTACCCTACCTCTACGGCCATCGGAATCCATGCATCCGACGGTGAAGCTCCCCTGCTGAACGACGACCGTTGACTACAATGGCCGACCAGCAACCCATTCCAAATCCGGTGGCTGGAAATCTGCTGCCTTCATCATTGGTACCTGTCGAAACAGATTTGTAAATCATCAACGGCCTGAAAATTTTTGTTTCTTTTTATGTTTTTTTATTTTGCGTTTTACGAGTGGAAGTGCCTGAGAGGTTTGCGTACTACGGCATAAGTTCGGTTTCAATAAGCTTCTTGACGGGGCCCTTGGGGAAGTCCAAGGCTGCGGGGAATGTGAACTTGTTGTCTGGAATGGCGTTGCTTTTGCCACTGTTGGGTGCCTTTATAGCCGACTCGTTTCTGGGTCGGTACCATACGATTACTCTCGCTTCTGGCCTCTATATTCTGGTACGAGCATTTTCTTTTCATATACAAACTTTATGCGTAGCTAGATAAATCTTACTTCGATTAGCATAGAGATATTTGGTTCACATACTTTTCTCGAATTCTTTTTCCTTGTCTTAAAAGGCTAACGATATTTTTTTCCACTGGTATGGAGTACAGGGACTTGGATTATAATTGTCTGCATCAGCTTTATTTTTTCCATTTGAAGAGTACGATTGCCAAAAAGCTTCAAATGGCACAGCATGTTGTCCAGTACCTAAGCTTCAAGTTAATCTATTTTTCTTCTCTTTGTATGTAGTAGCATTGGCCCAAGGGGGGCATAAACCACGTGTTCAAGCTTTTGGAGCTGATCAGTTTGATGAGCAAGATCCAATCGAGTGTAAAGCCAAAAGCTCATTCTTTAATATATTGGTGGTACTTTTCCTTTTGTGCTGGTGTTTTTTTGGCTCTCGTCATTTTGAACTACATCCAAGACATTCTAGGCTGGGTTCTTGGCTTTGGGATCCCATGTATTGTTATTTGCCTCGCCCTGACTATTTTTTTCATGGGGACTAGGACATACCGATTTCGTACGCACAGTGATGATAGAAACCGGCCCATTTATCAGAATCGGTCAAGTATTTGTCAGAACAGTTAGAAACTGGCAGACTAACCCTACGCCATATCCAGAGAGGAGGAAGCTCAGGGAATTCTGCCTCATGAGGGCATTCAGCAATTCAAGTGAGTAAAAAAATGTTTTCCGCTTAATAATATTTTCAGAAACACTAGAAATGAAATTGCTTTCTGTACAATACAAACCTATCAAAATTATGTCCTTATGCAAAATGCTAATTTGGATTATTACAGGTCCTATAATTTACAGACCACAGCACCAATGAATGTATGGTGGCTTATACCTCAGTATTTACTTTTCGGAGTTGCTGATGTGATCACCATAGTCGGTTTCCAAGAGTTCTTCTACCGTTCTACGACCAGTCTCCTGGCTTGCTGCTGCTTCACTGATTGTGCATGTCTACTTCTGGAGATCATATACTCACAACAGGAAACTTCTTGTTTGATATTATCATTATGAAGGCTACGATTTTCTTGGAGAAACAGACATAAATGATGTGCTGTTCGTTGAACTTGTTGCAAACTATATAGTTTACGATGTATTCCTGTGTTGTTTCGATATGATTTTGTAACCAATCCTGAAAGGTGGACTGGTATGCTAGTGATTTAGGTATTTCTTTATCATTTTTTCTGTGGCTCAAGAGGAATCCTTTAGTTTTCGAAGGAGAATACACCTGAGTGCTGGTGAAATTCTAACCTGGGTGCATGGGATGAGCCACGTACTTGAGGATCTTTGAATGCTGTTATCGAAAAATTGTGCAAATTTACACATTTATTTATTATTTTACAATAAGGAAAACTAAATATTTCATCGTGTATATTTGTTTTCTTGCGATTTTAGTATTTAGTGTTGTCAAATTTCAATCTTGGTATGATACACGTGACCAGATTTGTCCGTATATTTGCTGAAGTATATATATTTAGGATAAAATTATTAATTTATAGTTATTATTATTAATTGTTTGATGACTCAACGAAAATCATAATTTTAATTTATTAGTGCTTAAATTTCGATTATCATCTTTTGTCAGTCTATGAGAACGTAAGCATTAGTTTCTTTATCCAATATATTTTTCATGTTATTATTTATAATTATAATCATTTTCTTACGTATAATAATTATTGATTAGTCATTATATCTCAATTAATCACCAAGGAATAATGAGTTTCTAGAATTCTAATGTTCCCTAGCCACAAACCCACGTTCCATTGTAATATTTTCTACTGCTAATTTATCATCCTCTTACGTTTCAGCATATGGAAAATTGAATCGGGTTCAGAGCTTGACACTTAGTCCCATATCTTTATTTTTTTTTGACAATTTTTTATAATTTTTCTAAAATGACGTTAATGTGATACCGAACGTTGATATGCGTAATGTCACATCAATACTCACAAAAAAATTCAAAATTTCAAAAAAATAATAATCAAAAGATACATACTTAAAATTAAAATTTAACAAAATAAAAGGTGAAAATCACAAATAAAAAAACATACTAGAAAAAAAATTTAATGTTCTATTTTGCAATATTGAATAGTATTTGCGCATGTGCGACAGGTACCATATGACCTTTATTAGTTGTAACTGAATTAAAATTTAATACCTAATTATTAATATTTGGTATATTTAAAGAAACCGATTAAATATTGACGTTACAGCTATTACTCATTTCCATAGGGAACCTTGTACTATTTAAAATATTTAATATTAATTAGACAGAATTATTGTATAATTTCTTTTGTCTAAACGAAGTGGCCAGCCTGTGACAAAGTTGTTAACAAGTGATTAAGAAATATAATTATTATTATTAATTGTATTTACTAGATATAAAGAGATTAATGTTTTACTTTTTTGTTCGTCTCATTTTTCGACGGTATCACAATATTTATGATTCTGGAAATTAGATTATACGAGGAATAAAATCTAATAATAATTAATAATGGTAAAAGAAATAATGATTGGACGAACAACGGTACAATGTGGCATCGTTGGCAATCTCCGAGTATTTGACAGGCTGTGCCTATTTCATACATGAAATTTGCCACTCCATTTCTACCTCCACGTTCAATCTCACATCAACTCGGCAGAATTGTTGGATTGCGAAGAACTTTACTTTCCTGAATTTCATTAATCTCTGGCAATATCAATGACTGAGGAAACCAAGAAATCAATTCCTGAGTCGCCTAGTGCGGCAGAAGAGGTCGCGCTGTCTGATGTTCCATTGATCGAGAAGCCCGCAACCATGGTGGTGGATAAGCAGGTGGCGCCGCAACCTGAGCCTGAGAAAGTTGAAAACCAGGCGGCAGAGGAGGCGGTAGAAGGGGAGATGGGAAAGGATGAAGCGACGACTGAATCAGATTCGTTTAAAGATCAGGAGGGTAACAAATTTGATGATCTAATTGACCCGCAGAAGAAAGCATTGGATGAACTTAAACTGTTGATCCAGGAGGCACTCAACAAGCATGAATTTACTGCGCCGCCGCGTCCGGCAGAGAAAAAGAAAGATGAAGAACCTAAAGCTGAAGGGAAGAAAGAAGAAGAATCAAAATCTGAGGAGAAGAAAGAAGAGCAAAAGACTGAAGCTTGCGAGGTATCTACTGAAGTTCTGCCGCCACCTCCGCCAGGCAATGAGCCCGTTAAAACTGAACCTGAGGCTGCGATCGAGAAGAACAATGAAAAAGAAATGATCCCACCTCTTCCTGTCGAAGAGGAAAAGGAATCGCCATTTGAAACAGTAGTCGAAAATGTAAAAGAAACGGCTGAAACTGTGGTCGAAGAAGTTAAAGAAACTATAATTCATGAAGTCAGCGTCCCTGCCCACCCACCCTGTGAGGGATCCACCGTAGCCCCGACAGAGGAGGAGAAGCCAAAGGAGGTACCTGTCACAGAGGAGGAAACAGTACCAGCGCTGCAGCCAGAGGAAGTTTCTATATGGGGTATCCCACTTCTTGCTGATGAGAAGAGTGATGTGATTCTCTTAAAGTTCTTAAGGGCTCGAGATTTCAAGGTTAAAGATGCTTTCTCCATGCTGAAAAGTGTGGTGGCATGGAGAAAAGAGTTCAAAATTGACGAGTTAATGGAAGATGAAGAAATTATCGAGGGACTTGAAAAGGTTGTTTACGTTCATGGGGTGGATAAAGAGGGGCATCCTGTTTGTTACAATGCTTTTGGAGAGTTTCAGGACGAGGATTTGTACAGCAACACTTTTGTCGATTCCGAAAAGAGAACCAAGTTCTTGAAGTGGTACATTCAGTTCTTGGAAAAGAATATCAGGAAACTTGATTTCAGCCGCCCTGATGGGGCTTGCACTATTGTTCAGATCACTGATCTTCAGAATTCCCCTGGACTCAACTTGTTCAAGAAAGAAATGCGCCAAGCTACCAATCAAGCCCTCCAATTGCTGCAGGATAACTATCCCGAATATGTTGCAAAACAGGTAGACAAACAATTCGCACACGTAAAACAATGATGATGCTGATTGGTAAAAATCTATTTTGCTGCTTTTTTGGGATTGAAGATTTCATCTACGTTTTCTGCTTTTCTTGGAGTAAAAATTTAAATATTTCCTCTTATAAACCACTTCTTTTAAAAGCCCAAGTTCATGGCATCAACATTCCATTATGCCGGATATCAGGAAATGAATACATTTCTGGAGGCGCAAGTACACATGCAAGTTGATTGGACACAATAAAACATGTGAGGTGCACCACGGATTTTGAACTGTTATTCAGTAACTCCAATGTGATATAATGTTAGAGATCACTTTTTTAAAAAGCTTCGGCGGATAAGAGTTGGCCCAACAAAATGATTTATACTTCTCGTTTTTTTTCTTGTTAGTTTAATTTTATGCTTGGTTCTAATTAAGTGTTCAGCATTATGCTAGCATTACTTTTTATTGATTAATTGTGCTGGTTTTTACTGGTGAATGCAAGGTGTTCATCAATGTTCCATGGTGGTATGTGGCTTATAATAGGATGATCAGTCCATTCTTGTCTCAAAGAACCAAAAGCAAGTTTGTTTTTGCAGGCCCTACCAAGACTACTGAGACCCTCTTCAAGTCGGTTATTTTTATGAATTTTTGTTCCATTATTTGCTATTAGTCTTAGTAATTAGGTGTCATCATGAAGTGTGTCAATGTTATTTGTGATTTTATGCATCAGATACTTAGCACCTGAGCAAGTACCAGTTCAATATGGTGGCCTTAGCAAGGATGGTGAGCAGGACTTCACCTCGGCTGAGGCTGCAATCGAAGAAACTATCAAGCCCATAAGCCAACACACTATTGAACTGGCAATCACCGAGGTGGGCTCGTTTTTCTGATCTATTCAGAAAAAGTGGGAATTTTAAATTTATAAATTATAAAGTTCTATTGTGATGTGATTTTCCAGGCGTGCATTTTGGTTTGGGAGTTGAGGGTGGTGGGCTGGGATGTTGCCTATGGAGTTGAGTTTGTGCCATGCTCTGAGGGTGGATACACACGGATTATTCAAAAATCAAGAAAGATTGGACCAACTGATGAGCAAGTAATCAGCTACACCTTCAAAGTCGGTGAGGCGGGTAAGGTGGTTCTCACATTTAATAATCAAACTTCTAAGAAGAAGCTGCTAGTTTACAGGTCCAAGATCAAGCCTTCTGATTAAAAATTATGATTAGAGACAAATGCAGAATGCAAAAGGGTTCGTCTTGCACATCAGTTTTTGTATCTTATTCTTACTTATCTTTGGGATAAAGAAGCGAGGGAGTTATTGCTTCGTAGTTCGAATTTTTTCGGTTTTTTTATTACAGTTTTGTGGCTGGAGTGTTTAAATGTCGTCTGGTATAAAGATTTGCGCTTTGCTTTTTGGACATAACTTTGTGTTTTGCTAGTGTGGAATGGTTCTCAACGCTTTCCTGTTTTTGTACATTTTACTACATTATATTTGTTAGAGTCCATTTTGTTTCTTTACATGGATGTTGACGTCCGAAAGATTCTTATCATTCCATTGTCCTGTCTTCTGTTTATTTGTGATAAAAACCATGTTCAGAGATTCTCTGAGTTTGTGGTTGACAATCATTTTCCCAACCTACTTAATCAATCAAGAAATCATTTTCCCAGCCTACTACTAGTCCAATCAAGAAAGTGGTGGTTATTCTCAATTCACCATTAATCATTAGGTGAGGTGGCATAGACAATATTCTAAAAAAGATAGGCAGACTACTACCTACCACCTATCATCTAGATATTTAGACTGTTTTTTTAAAGCCAAAATCAATTGGGACATTTACAAGTATTATGTTTTACTCTCATAAAATTTAAAATTCTAATAATAAATTAATAATATATAGATATCAATAAATTTTTATATATCAATCAACCAGATCATATGTTCACTTACAACCTTCATAACATGAAATTTAAAAATTTTCAACAATTTTCCAACATAATATGTGTAGATATTAAGCCTAAAATTCTAATTCTTCTAACATCTAACAAAAAATTAGGGTGGTGAGTGACAACTTAGGTGATTTTTCAGAACATAGAGTACAAGTATAAAGATAAAGAACCCACGAACAGTAACTTTACCACAATATGAGATTGTCATACAGTTGCCAGATTCTTGAATTTATCTATTTTATTCATTACGCCTGTTAAATAAGGTATAATGACAATATATCGATATTACAACTGGTATCGAAATCAAGATCATATATTTAGTTAGTATTAGTGGCAAAGTTGATGTAGTTATTTAGATGATAATTATAAAACAATAACTGACCATATGAAAGACGTGATAAAACGTATCTCCATTAGAATTTGGTAGCTAATTTTGAGACCTAATGCCAATTCCAACAGTAGTATTAGTAATACTAATTAATTAAAAAGCAAGTTTAATTGGGGATTTTGAAGCATTAAAACGTATTGGGCCTCCAAGAGGCGAGTTTGGGCTTAGACGAGAAGTGTTATTGATCGATAAAGTAAAAAGCCCAAGCCCCAACAAAGAGGGACCGGACCAGAGCTGAAAATACAGAACGGTCTCTAGGAAAACACCACGGTTTCAACGTTACAGGCACAAAACGATCCACTCGGCTGAAGCAGGAGCAAGTTCATCAATTCATCGATAGAATTGGAAAAACCTACTCAATCAGACCAGTTTTCGAGGTGACAATTACAAAGAATGGCGGAAGAAAACAAGGCTGATATTCCAGCTCGACACGATTTGAATGCAAAATGGGACGCCTGCCTCGATTTGGGCCTTCGTCGGTTTGTTTACTCTTCGTTCGCCGGCGCTTTTACCGGGCTGCTGCTCTTCCGTGAGTATTTCTGCTTTCCTCTGTTCTTTCAAGTATTGTATGTTTCCCCCCTTTTTCCGGATTCGAAGTTTTGGTGATTAGATCGTAATGCTTTGTGCAATGATGCGTCCCTTTTTTATATGCGTTGTAAACTCAATATGAATTGCCGTGTTTTGGATTATTAATCCGTTCGATTGTTTTTCAATTTATGTGTTTCGGGTTTCTTAACAGCATGGCTAGATACTGCAATCCATGCACTATTATGCAAGTATGGAAAAGAGGAATGTGGAGTTACTGCGCGATAGCGTTTTTACCTCTGAAAAATGTATAGTGTGTCCCTTAAAGGATCTGCCATAGTTGTGCTATGTCAGCGCTGGGTTGTTGATTGCCTGTCCTTGTAATACTTTCTTTTCTTGCATCTATATTTGATGAGATTTTCCTTTACAAACACGAAAGTCAAACTTACATAGAACTCACAAATTTACTCGCTCCGGGCTTTATGCCAAATGTAATAGGACGATCTTTACAAATTGTTTCCCCCCTGGCTTCAAGCATACTCTTCAATTTTTTGTTATTTTCTGCAGCTGGCTGTATTTTAGAGAATCAACCCCATATGTTTATATCATTTCCATGGAAAGCATGTCAAATTTTGTCATATTCATTCTTTTCATGTGTGCCCCCATACTAAGCTTTAAGGGTTGCTCTCGTCAGACCATTGTACTAATCAGTTTATGCTGCTTGTTGTGTTAGGGAGTCCGGTTACACGCTGGGCATCTGTAGCTTTTGGTGCTGGAGTAGGGATTGGTTCTGCATACTCGCAGTGCTCTCATAAATTTGACGAATCTCCGCCAAAACTGAATCCTAGCCTTTCTGATTCCCCTCCGTCTAAGGTAAATATGCTCTTACTGATACTGATTTTACTTTCATTTATTGGTTATAGGGTGAGTGCGATTAATTATATTTTGCCATTTGATTTCTCCCAAAAATACGCATCTGTTCAGTAAATATGAATGTAATATGAGAAGTATATTTGGTCTTTCCTGAAGTATGAGTTTATAAGTTGACTTTATTGATCTAACTGTGAGCTCTATGATCTGAATTTCTAGTGAAGATCATTGAAAAATGTTTTACTGGCTTTACTTTTTGGAATAGTTATTTTGGCAATAAAACCTAAAGGTTGTCTGGGTTCTGTTAAATATAGATGTCTCGTGAGCATTTCCTTAGAACAGCTAGAGCTTCTGAGATTTGTCTCAAGTATGGATTAGTTAGGAAGGAATTTTGTGAAGTTCCATGAGAAAGAACACCCAGTTATAAAAAATGCCCTTTTATCTGGATTACCCAACCAGTATTCATATTCGTTTGTATAAAAACTGAGTTGTGAGATGTTTTCATCATCTGTTGATTGGGAAGCTTACATCATGTGTTTGTATCGGTTTTGTGTCCTAGTCGTTATTTTAGGCATGCCTGCACCAGCCCAGTCGCTTCTGTCTCCATTACATGTGTCCCTAGAAAATCTGTCATATCCTTGAGGATGCGATTTGTTAAAAATTATGTCTTGATACAACGCAGGCTGAGGAGGAATGAAGTCATAATTGCTTGGCAAGTTTTTACATAACACGGAGCCTTTCATCTAGTTTGCAATTGTTTTTCCTCAAAAGATGTAGTTTTGAACAGTTGATCACCAACTGCTATTGTATTATCACAATTTTCATGAATGCTATCTCCGTGTTTCGCACTCTATGTTTGAAACGTCCACTACTCGTTTTTCTTTCAAATGTACTAGAATTTTTTTCTATCATTCCATTCGGCCGAATATACTAACATGTACACATATATATTTTAAAATACCTTTGCTCAATTTGAAATAAACCAACCAAATTATTATTTGAAAATCCAAAAGAACTAAGTGAAAAACATAAAATTGTAAATCGTTCAACCAAACCTAAAACTAGTATTTTTCAAATTAAAGTATATGCATCTTAAATTCTCTCAAAACTTTTCAAAAGCATCAAAAGTTATAAAAATCTTTAAAGTAATCTTAATGCGGAAAACTAGAGAAGGTCATCGGGTTATGTGCACCATCAGTTCCGCTAGTTCAACAATCAAGTCCTCCATCATAAACAACATCATGCTCAGCTGCATCAATCACACCTAGTGAGTCTATTAACTCGGCAAACTTAACCATGATAGCAAATAATACATATTCGTTCACATGCGACAGTGAAAAATACTTTTAATAAAATAGCTTTTCATTAAAGTGCATAACTTTAAATCATTTTCTTTTCATCATATCATTTCTCTTTTCATCATATACGTATACGTTTCTCTTTTATTGAATTCAGATAATTAATTGTGACTTTCGTATCAGCTGTAGGTCGATGGATTTATCTACGTATAAACATGGTACCAGGCGGCGGGGATATTAACGACACTCTTACCCATCAACTGAGCATTGGTCTCACATATCATCGTATTAGTCACAATCAAGTCACCCCCTTCAACCTTTCATTATATTCGTCACTTATAAAAATTCATGCGTATAAATATCATTTTTCTTTTGAACCAAGCATACAACACGTCTTTTAGAATTATCGTTCTTCCTCATCAAATTCCATAAACTTTTAAAATAAACATTTTAACATTCATTACAGCATTCAGTGCACTGTCAGTACGTTTAACATTTTTCAGGTGTAAAATGACTGTTTTGCCCCTGAAACTCTAACTTTCTCAATTTACTCTTAGACCTTAAAACGACGAACCGAATCCATCCAAACTTAACATAACACTTTAAAATACACCCATAAATATTTCTTAGACGTAAACTTACGCTCCTCGACTAATTTCTCAATTCGTTTTAAAACTTAAACGTACGTTCCGGTTTTAATCCGAATCGACTCAAAACTTAGCTAAACTTTATCAAACTTGAACCATAGCTTATTAACACCTAACCATGCTCTATGCAACCCAAATCAAGCCATTTAAATCCCTCGGAATGGCTTAGGACACCTACTGAATTTTCTGTACAATTTGATCAAACCTTAGCTTAATATTTCATGGGTTTCTTCAAGCCTAGACCTTAACCATCATGTCCAGACCCTAACCAACCCTCATAGGATCATGACCGACCCTTAAAGACCCTGCTTGACTGAATTAAGGAACCTAGAACCCACAGTCCCCAAACCCGATCCACATGGTGCGCACGTCCAAGGAACGCTTCAGCCCTTTTTCTTCGAACCAACCTTCCCTCAATCAGCCTAGGACCCCGACTCAACCCCTTGGGACTCCTGGACGTGCCCTAACAGCAGCCAGCAGCCCCGCCCTTCAAGATACCCCCAAGCCGAAACCCTAGTTCCCTAAAAACCCAAGTTTTCGTTAACCATATCTCCTTACTTGTCTAGCCCTTAAACATGCACCTAGGATTCCTTAAACCTACTAAAATTAGTCATTTTTGATAGCTCTATCATTGCAGCCCCTTTGTGCATCATAATCATGAATTTAGAAACATAAAAACTCAAGTTTTGTTCATGTTTTGCCATAAAAACGAAATATAAGATAGTGTATCATATTTTTCATGCAAACATGTATCAATACATATAATATGGTATGAACGATGGCTGAAAGAAGATTAAGGCGTGCTTTTGCGTATTATTCGCACGAAATTCGATATTTGACGCGAAGGACGTTGGCGGAGAGATGAGAAAGCAACATGTTGCGTTTTTGAGCCACAAAACCGACGAGAATTCCTTGAAGACGCGTGTATGTGTGTGTGGCCGTGTGTGGTAAGGAGAGTCCTAGTATTTTTTGAGGCTTGTGGCGTGGATTATGAGGTGTAGGAGCTTTGGCTTTAAGAGCTTGTTTTTAAAT
Source organism: Primulina huaijiensis (assembly GCF_012295235.1). Taxonomy (NCBI): domain Eukaryota; kingdom Viridiplantae; phylum Streptophyta; class Magnoliopsida; order Lamiales; family Gesneriaceae; genus Primulina; species Primulina huaijiensis. The sequence goes on from NW_027360836.1 coordinate 490,437, forward strand.
AAAACACTTGATACAATTTTGGGTCCAATTATCTTAGTATAATAGGTCCATTATAAAGTAGACAAATTATTTTGTTTACAAAAGTTTTCGAAAATATTAGCCGAGTTCCCAAAAAGTCCATATTTTTTTCCAAAATCGATTACATGTTTAAAATACGACTCAACACGTAAAAACACCTAAAAAATTATCATTTCGAAAATACCATTTAAAATATACTATATATTAAATAATTAAAAATAATCATTTTATAAAATTTTTTTTTTTTTGGTTTTCGGTCTCCATTCTTCGATCACGTCTCGAATGACCTTTAAAACACAATTTTATGTATTTTAACATAAAACCTTATTTTAAACATGTAAACGTGCATATCATATTTAATTAATAAAATTAAAGTAATTTAATTTGTCATTTTTCATTTTTCCTGGATTTGTACGCAATTAGGTTATGTTTTCACGTTTTGGACCTTACGATGTCTCTATCTTAGCGGAGTTAAATAGGGAAAACAGATTCTGATAATTGTTTTCGTTGGATGTGGTTGATCCATGGCTGGGATGAGTTTCACCTATGCATGCATGGTGAATGTTTATCTGCAAATTCGAGATCTAATGTACTTGATTTTGGGACCGAAACAAATGGGCGGATTGGGTTCCTACTATCGGTTCGAGATATAAAAAATAACCGGGTGAAAACCGGTTCGGATTGGGCTGGGGTTTCGGATTAGTCTTTTTATGTTTCAAATAAAATAATAAAGAAACATGATAAAATATGTGAAAATGTTGAAAAAAAAAGAGCATGGACTCCAAATACAAAAATAAATATAGATTGTTGAATACACTCCGGTTGAACTAGACCTATTCATTTATCTAATATTTATTCCTTAAACATGTAATAATCTCACGGATTTTTGTTATTTTTCCAATAACAAGAACAACACTGGTGAGCCCAGCAATGGAATGTTTAGAGGCCCAACGTTTTGTTTTAATTCGGGCCAAAATAACGATTTGTTCATAAAGCCCAAATTATAAGCCCTCATGAATTAGGCTGTTAGAAACGCTTCTACACTAGGGTTTTAATTCTGGCTGACGAGTCTGCAAACTCTCCTCAGAAGATAATATTCATCAATGGCGCCCAAAGGTCCGAGAATCACCCGAAATCCGGAGTTGATCCGGGGGATCCGAAAAGTGTCCCGCTCCCAGATGTACCACAAGAGGGGTCTCTGGGCAATCAAAGCCAAAAACGGCGGCAAATTTCCCCAACACGAGAAAGCTGCGGAGGCTGCCCCCGTGACGGAGAAGCCCCCAAAATTTTACCCGGCGGATGACGTCAAGAAGCCGCTATCCAACAAGCGCAAGTCCAAGCCCACCAAGCTCAGGTTATACTTCTCTTTTTATCCCTAATGCTACTTTTGTTTTTTCTTTCTTGCTGATTTTTAGTTTTTTATGTAGAGCGAGCATTACACCTGGGACAGTATTGATAATCTTGGCTGGAAGGTTTAAGGGGAAGAGAGTTATTTTCTTGAAGCAGCTTACTTCGGGATTGCTTCTAGTTACCGGCAAGTTTATTTTTCACTATGCTTTAATTCTTAGGGATTTTCTCTTTATCGCATTTTCCAAAGTCTTGGCTGCCATTTATTTGTTTTTTTTATGTTGATTTCAACTTTCAAGTATGTCTTCGGCATTTGAAAAAGCTACGTGGATTGCTGCATCTGCTAAAGTTTTCTTTAGTGAGCTATATGCTACTTATAGTCTTAATCAAACGTCAACATGGTGATCTTAGTGTTGAAGAAAATTTGTAATCCGTGAGATTATTACGTATAAAGTGTTTGGAGACTTGCAATTTTTGCGGAAATGTGTGGTCTATTTTATGCATGGAACTATGTAATAGTTTTATTTTTGTGCTCTTATCTTGTTTCTTTTATTAAGAAGATTCACTGTGCTATGGTGAAATACACAGATTCATCTATTCCTCGAGTGATCATAAATCTTCGGTAATGTCCTCTTTATTGATAATTTGGTTGAGGTTGCTATCCTATTTCCTTGGGGCGCAGGTTCCTGCCATGACCTCTTGGGATTGACTCTGAGAAATACATATAATAGATATGAAGTTTCATGGGGTCTGATTGATTTTTAATTTCTGAATCAGTACGCGCCTTTGCTGATTGTTTGGTTGATAAATTTTTGTCAGTTGGCTCATCATTCATTAGTCCAGCATTATTTAGAGTCTGGATTTTTTTTCATAATGTCTTGGTTTAGTTTCCTGTGGGTAGCTTGTAGGTGTTATTAAGTTTCACTGATAGCTCAATTCCATCTATGATTTATATAAAAATGAGAAAGAACAAAATTGAATTGAATTGTGCATTAATTTTAATTTGACGTCATATTTCCGGCAGAAGGAGCCTTAGTTTTTCGAAATTTATCCCCTCAGATCACTATTTCCGTGTACTATTACTTATTAGTGTATAGTTTAATTTACTGTGGCTACAGGACCATTCAAGATCAATGGTGTTCCTCTAAGACGTGTGAACCAGGCCTATGTTATTGCATCATCCACAAAGGTCGACATTTCCGGGGTAAACGTGGATAAATATGAAGACAAGTACTTTGCCAAGAAAGTTGAGAAGAAAAATAAAAAGGGAGAGAATGAATTCTTTGAAGCAGATAAACAGGTTGGTTTTCTATCATTCTCTGATCTATTATTGCTCGTTGTTCATTCTTTAATGGCACAGTGGCTGAAATGTAGGATAAAGCCACACTTCCAGCAGAGAAGAAAGACGATCAGAAAGCTGTAGATGTATCTTTATTGAAAGCCATTGAATCTGTTCCAGACCTCAAAGCTTATTTGGGTGCAAGATTCTCACTCAAGGCTGGCATGAAACCTCATGAGTTGGTCTTTTAGGGAGAAGCACTTTTCAAATTATTATTTTCATTTTTGTATTAATCACTCTTAGTTTTTATGTCCTGTTTTTTCAGTAGAACCGTATATTGGGAATTCTGCAACTCTTGCTTATTCAAATTTGTTTGTTTTCAGCCGAGACTTAAATTTGGTTCTCACAGTCGTCGTCTAACAAGCGTCTTGTATCGATCTTTGAGAATCATTTTTATCTCCAGCTCTTGCTTACCCTCCTATTTTTATTATCCATCGAGGTTCACATCTTACTGTTCCGTAGGGGAAATTTTATATCTCGAGTTCATTAACAAATGTTATATTCTCTCGAAGAGCTATGCAGCTAGACTACCAGCTAACAAGCCGACCATTCTGATAAGGAATAGAGTAAAGCTCTAATGCTCTTGGAGCTATTAGCGTAGATCTGATCGAACAACCCGTTTTTTTCTGACTGTGAATGTTTTGAAAGAGAGAACCGTTTGGGTTCGTAGGGTCATGATTCCAACTGACCGTCTAAAAATGAACCAGAGGGTGGATGGTTTCATAGGAGTTAGCTCATCTGGACTCGATCTTTCACTTCTACTCGTCCCATTTTTTTTTAAAACTTGATTGAGTATTTAAAATACATTATTTTGTAAAAATAAAACTAAATCAATTATTTTATATTAGAAAATAAATATAATATGCATAAATAAGTGTAATATTCGTATATCATATTATACACATTATGTTGAACATAAGTGTTGGTTATTATTATTATAAAATAAAAGTTCATTCTTTGTTCTGACTATGGTTCCATTTTCCAAGTTTTTTAAAGGGAAATTGAGAATGATAATCAAAAATAAAATTTTTGACTTCTTTAAAATTATTGTTCAACAAATCTCATCCAAATGGTAGTTTGATGAAAGATCTGGTACTTAAGTGGCTCACAAAAAAAAAAAAAAAAAAAAAAAAAAAAAAAAAAAAAAANGCATCGACCAGTTGTATTGAGAATAAAATATAATTTTGAACCTACTGAATCATTTTTAATGAAAATCGAACTAATCAAATAATTGCAATGCAAAAGAATGTACACTCTATTTGCCCCAATTGTTACTATCTCCCAGCCAACAAATAGAAAAATATGGGTGATTTCGAGCCCAAGAACTGAATTCAAATTAAGGCATATAGAATGTTGATCTTCTATAAATCTGTAAAAATATGCTGTCATAAAAAAACGTACATCTCAAGGTTAACGAATAAGAGAATCGTGATGGTAGCAAAGAGCATTTCAGATCACAGTTTTCGAACTTTGATTTTTCAAAACCAGTATCTAGCACTAAAATTTGGAATTTCCTCCGATCATAATTTTAGCTCCCAACCCCCCTCTCCCCGGGCAACAATATGGTGTAAAAGGAATACACATGGCATGTGACAATGTGCCTGAGATGGATGTTTCGAAATGTGCCTGAGATGGATGTTTCGAATTTACATCCCTTATAGAACCCCTAAAGATTGAATCGCAAGCTTAGCAGCAACCATTGAGATATTATTTTTAACAAATTCCATGGATATATCCAGTCTTTCTAGGGTATCTTTGGTATCCATTGCTTTTAACTTTGCATTCTGCAATGCTCGCACTTCAGATTGAGTATTTCCTGCCATCACAAAGAAAAGTCATTCAGTTTATTACCCATACTTTCATGATTTCATCCAACCAATTCATATTTATTTCAAACTAGTAGAATAAATTTCTCTGTTCGGCTCTATATAACTACTAGATTGCTATTCTCAAGACTTTAAAGATAAATTTAGTTCTCATCTCTTGACCTGAGTGGTGAATGTCAATATACTGATTATGATATAGAAAAATGGCAATTAGAAAGAGTATACTGGCAAAGGGTTAAAAAAACATGTGAACGTAGATAAACCGCACCAGAAGAATGGGAAAAAGGAAAAATATGATGTCTGAGGGTAAAAATGAAAAAATGGGTTTCCCATCTTAAAAGTAGACCAAGGAATTGACATGGATGATCAAGTCATGAGCTGCAATTCCAAGGATGCATTAAGCCTTCCTAGAGGATCAAATACACATCAACAGCTATACATATGGTAACTATAAAATATGTAAAAGACAGTCTCTTTCATTGATATTTAGACAAGCACTACATTATTTGCATGCTTATTTCTTCCATTAAATTAGGAGAAAAATAGAAAATACCACAAAGAAGAAACTAATCCCAAAAGCATATCATCAATAACATCTAGGCTACAATTACGGACCCGAACTCAATCCCTAAAAGTAAGATTTGGTTTGCTGGAATTCAATATTGATTTGATTTGATTTGATTTTTCAACACGCCCTTCAAGCAAAAGAATCATCTGCTTCAAGCTTGAACAAAGTCTGAAACTTATATGACTATTTTTTTGAATGCAGTTACTCCATCAAATAAGATACTTCATTAGAACTCTTCCAGAGCACATACTTCACGTGGTTATTGCACAACTTCTGGTTCCGACACAATCCTTTTCTCCCTTTTGCTCTTAAAAATTCCAATATCAAACAACTTTAGCCATAGTAGGTACGTCATAAAATTCTGGCAAAGCTCTGTGCGGATTGGTTTCAAATGGGGCCCACTTTTCACCACTCATTTCCTTTGGTAATCACTCATCTATATTACTGACAGCGCTTCATGCATTCATCTTAAACAGTAAGGTGAATTAAAGATGACAAAATGATGCAACACAAGCTAGTGCGAAAACTATTGTGGGGTTGTAACGGTGTTAGTGCTTCAACATATTGAATAATTTTTATTTTTTTAAAAATATTAAAATTTCCTTTATTCAGATAGAGAGGAAAAGGAATGGACGAATGTATTTCTTTTATTTTTCAAATCTTCACCCAACAGATGACAAAACTGGGAGTGCGCTATGGTGGCTGAAAGGCAATTGTTAGTGGTTGAAGTAGTATATGGACATCTCTATCCAACTATTTTTATAAATATCAAATGAGGTGTTCTTTTGACCAAGGAGGCAAACAAACATTTGATGAGAAGTCACCCCAAATACAAAAGGGGAAACCATTTAAACCCCAGTACCCCACCAAAGGGAAAAAACATTCCCGAAACAGTTTAGTAATTCATTTGTATCTCCTTAAAAGAAGGTTTTAGATCAAATAGATCTAATGTAATTTTGGATATGTTATTTATTAGGGAACATTGTAAAATACTTAGGAGCAAAGCTACATTGTTGGAATTTAAATAAGGTCACATAATCATACCTGAAACGGGTTGAAATCCCACAAAGGAAAGACGCTCAGTTATGAGTGGAATGAAATTTTGTGTGGAACTCAAGTTTAGGTTCTTTTCGGCCCAGAGAAGAGAATTTGTACTTTGAGTCTGCAACAGAGCTTCCTGAGGAGCCTGCTACCAATAGATCCATAACCTGTTAGGGGTTAGTTATTTCCGTCAATTAATTGTTCATGTCTAAGATGTTGTCCTCCAGTTTGTAATGTTTCCATTAGAAGCCACTCTAAAAACAAAATATTTCTTTCCAAATTAATTAAACGAGTATTTATCAGAAGTTATTATTTTGAGGTGTGTAAAAAAATGAGTTAGACCAAAGCCCACTTCCTTCTGATTTCTAGTCAGCTATTTGCCATCATTCCATATAAAGGACGGGAATGTGAGAACTGACATAAATATTAGGGGGGTAGGAGGGAAAGAGACGACCTTCAACTTTATCTCTAAGCTATTCAAAGTGGAAAGAGCATCCTTCAATTCCAAAACTTTGGAGCTTATTTCAGTCGTTTTGGATGAAAAATTGTCAATAAATGGTATCACTTCACCAGTCAAGTAAGGTTGTAGCTGCACATCATTTAAAAGTAAGCAATAAATAACTCAGGAAACTGCACAAAAAGAAATGCTTCAGAAATAATGTTGTCAACATTTAGAAATGCTACTCTTCACTCTCAGAAATTTCACTAAACCAATAAAGTTATCAACATTTAGAAAATAATGTAACCCTCCATAGCAGATTCATGAACTGTTACGAGCATGGCAAGAAAAGAAATCGAGGGCAATTGATCAAACCAATGAGGTGAAGCTTGCAACATATGCTTTAAAATATGTAATATATGTCTCATATAACAAAAAATATTGTGTTATGCACATGTACAACTATAACTTCATAATAACGTTGAAATATAATTATAAAAAATTTGACAGAAAATTAATTCAATTAGGTAGTTAATTTTCACCCAAACAATGCACATATTTTTTTCTAGTTTAGTTACAAAAAACATAAAATTTATAAATAATAAAACAACAATAGATATGGAATAATTAAAGTGGTTCATAACAATGAAATTTTGTTAAAATGTGATTGAAAAAATGTATATTAACAAAATGATAACAAAACCACAGATTCTCAGGAGAATGTCTAGGTCTAAAATGAGTCCATCTTTCTGCAATTTTTAATTTAATCAAGAGATGGTTGGTCAGCCACCACACAAAACAATTGAAATAAATCATTGACCTAAAACAAGAATAATTATCCTAGAGTAACCTGTGATTGATGATTTTAACTGCTAAAGATATATAGCTCTTCTTAGATCTAAGGGAATCCAAGAATGATAATTACAATAAAATCAAGTAGATGAATGCAAAAAAAAAAAAAAAAAAAAAAAAANTTATTACGAACAATAGCACGCATTCAAAAAAATCTTGGCTACGGCATCGAAAATTCCTAATAAAATTCAAAATGGTAAAAATAAAATAAAAGAACCAATAAGCCAACTTAGGTCATGATAAAAAAACTCTCTTGAAGAGAATAAAAAAAGTTTTAAAGCAAAAATATCATACAATAAATATATGATTTTAAAAATGAATCTTCAGATAGGTTGCTTTAATTTTCTATCACGACTCTCGGGCCTAGATGCTTTTACACCACCCGCAACCATGGTAGAATCAGACGTCTCAATATTAGAAATCTCATGAGTAACCATTTGAATCTTCCAATCCAATAGGCAAAGCATCTCACGCAAATCGTCTGAATTGGCCACATCCAACTCAGCATTGTTCAAGCACCTGGCTAAGAGTAGTTCCTTTTCGAAGGACTCGATTTTCTTATTCTCGTTGGCCAAAATTTTCTCCAACCTAACCAAGTTTTGCGTAAGAAACCCTTCTTGATTTACCATGTTGGTTGTTTGTAAAGAAGAAGGTAAATATTTGAACTTCTGAGCTACACGGGTTGCTTCATCAAGGGAATGCCAAGTTTCGGGTTGAGTCTCATCTCCATGGTAGAAAATTGCGCAAGCTTCAATATTGCACAATGTTTTCAACTCATTTAGTTTTTTAAATAAACCCAGCTTCCTTTTCCTGAACGTTTCACGTCGGGCTCGTTCATCAGCAATTAACTCATACCTTATCTTTGATCGAACCATGGTAATATTCATTAAATTACAAAACAATTTTGAAGGATATTCAAGCTTATCTGACATAGGAGTATAAATGCACGAATGATAATTAATTGATTACACGTGGTTTAATCTAAGTTATTACGGTAAAATGATTAATAGATGCATGGCAACATGGTTAAACAAGAAACACATATTTATGTCATGGAATTGTAATTATATGACGTCTTCACTTAAATAGATGACAGATTAAAATTAATTTTGAGACTATTAAGTGTAGTCCCCAACACATAATGTGAAGTTGTGCTTGTACATAAACTTGTACGAGAGTTTAATCCATTGCATATAAAATCAATATATCATGTTTACACCAAACTTTTGATGATTGGCCATAATAATTTTTTTGATCATCAACACCAAAGCACCAAGAGATGATCAACTAGATAACGATGTGAAATTTTTTGAATTGACACTTGATATTGAGAACTGATTTTTCCGGTAAAAGTTTTGCAATCAAGTATATCAACACACAATTTTCTAGACTTCACTCTCTACACACTAATGATATTTGCTTTCTTTGCATCACACATTAATCAAGAGGATGACTTTGTCAGTTGTCACTGAAAATAAGGATGCGAAGGAAGATGCTCTGTCTGATTGATTTTATGTTTATTTGTAATTATAATTTTTTTGTGCGTAAAAAATTCTTATTCTCGACATATTATGTTGACAATTTTCAGTTCTATCGAGAAAATCAGTAATCCCACAAGAAACCACCCACAACACGTCACCTCACGCTCTCTGCAAAAAGTTAGGATAAGAATCCTTAGTACCTATTTCTAGGAATCTTATCCATAAGCAAACACTGCTCAGAAGGAATAACACAATGAGGGTGACTTTTGTCATACAGGAATCCCAACTGCCAAAACTTTATAGCTTAACAAAGCAAAGCAATATCAACTTTACCTTCAAAATTTTAGTTTTCAAACTTTCAAGGGTTGAAAGAACTGCAAGACCTTGTCTTCTTGCAAACTCAGACCATAATTTTTACTTGATCGCAAAAGTTATACTTGAGCATGGAAAAACACAACATGACCATCAATGGATTTCAAAGACCCAAATCAGTGTTTACAGAAGAAAATATTTTAGAAGCTACTTAAGAACTCGAATTATCATGAAACATATTTAAGAATGGGAAATGATGGCTTACTTGTTTAAAACCAACTATTTTTACACGGCCTACACCCCTTATCGAGACTAAGGCTCCAATTTGGAGTTGTTCAACCTATGATGCAAATAAGAGAATATCAGCTAAGTGATAACTTAATACTAAGATACAAACTGGAAGGCAGAGAAGCTTACTTTCTCTATGAAGACCAGACAACCATATCTAGCAGCAAACGATCCTTCTATTGATGTGCCACCAAAAACAATTGGATCCAACACGAAGTGCACAAATACATCGTTCTTTAGCAAAGACTGCAACAATGTATATAACATGATAAAAATATCACGAAAATCGGAAAATAGGTCAATTCTACACAAACAAGAGAGAAAATAAATGCATCACTAAAAATGTTGCAGGTAAGGGGGTAAAGATTTTCTAAAAATCAATGAAAAAATTCAGGTTATATTTTCTCTTTTTTAATAAAAATGCATGTATTGAAAGATAAAAAGGACTATTAGACTTAGCAGTACTCTGTAGAATTGTAGCTGAAAATCTTTGACACAAAACAAATTGGTATCATGCTTCGATTTCCAAGAGAGATTTTACCTATTAAAATTTTGGCAATTGATTGGTTCGTAAAAAATCTTTTAAACTCTCTGCAAGGTTGTTTGAATTACGTAAAATAAAAATCAAGAACTATAAGCTAGTGTCGAAATCAAATAATGCAAGGTGAACTAATTATTCTTGTTCCACCACTGATAACAGTCAGCGTATTGAACTCATTAGGTGGGGAGATAACAAGCATTGAAGCTTGAGTTCAACTCCTCAAGAGAGTTTTCCTTCGTCTAAGTTCTAGGTCCGTGCCGAGAGACAACAAAATTATGTGCAATTCCAATAAGGTAAGTTAGGAAATTTTTTCTACCTCCTCTAGCAGCGCTAGATACCTTGCTTCATAAAGATGTATGGTTTTAGCTTCAGAAGGAACAAGCACCTATACAAAGGAAAACAAACATATATATATTTAAAAAAAACATAGTAACGAAACGAAAAAGGTCATTCATTTGGTCCCAGATAAGTGATGGTTGAGGAAAACAACAGATGCGTGCGTTGCCTAACATAGGATTTCGTGTAAATCCATTATTATGCTGAATAAACATGTAAACAAAAGCGAATAAATTCAATACATTAATCGTCTATGATGAAGTGTGAATGAGCAACATACTACAACCCACAAAACTAAATGGATTTTCACACCAAAGAAACGTAGCCATCTTTCTTTTACACTAAATAACCAAGAATTCTCGCGTCAGAATCATCACAAACTCAGCCTTCGCATTAAAACCTGTTGGATTGGGAAGGGGAGGAGCGGGAGCACCAAAGAGGATGCTTGAATCCTGCGGCTCTGCCGAGTGAAATTCACTCGGATTTTGGGGTAAATAGAGGAGAGGGGATTGCTGATATATATGGGTGAGATTACAGGAGAATTAAATGCTCCTGGTCTGGAGATTATGGGAATCATATTGGATTATACGTTAATCCTTCTGGATTTCTAGGCTTGTGGGGTAAACGTAATCCCACTGGATTCTCAACTTAAATGCAATCTTTAACGGTTACAAAACTGGAAATATAAAATTCCACTTTCATCCTCGCTACAAATTATATTTAGAAAAAGAGACCGAGCTTTTTTTAAAAAATATCAGTAAAAGATGCACACGTATTGTATGTGTTATTATTATTTTTAATTTGATCAAATAATACTGAACAATTAACACAAAATTATTTTCAATTTAAAATGAAAGTTTTTTTTAGATTTTTTCTTTGTAAAATATTGAGTCATTTGATGTGGTTTTTAGTAGGGTAAGAAGGGTAATTGTAAATTCAATATTTTGGTATCTTCTAAGTTAATTATTTTAAGGGTCTCATACTTAATAATAGAAGCATAGATAAAAAAATAAAGAGTGTTTTTTTTATTAATTTAATTCTAAATTTTAAAATTTTGTGTGAATAGTAAAACTTTAAAATTTTCACACATTTAACATCTTTCTCGGTACGATTATAAATTGAGTAGGTCTCTTGTAAGACGATCTCATGAATCATTATTTGTGAGACGGGTCAACCCTATTGATATTCACAGTAAAAAGTAATACTCTTAGCATAAAAAGTAATTTTTTTTCATGGATGACTCAAATAAGATATTCGACCCACGAAATTTATATTTATTAATTTTAATAATTAATTATATGAATAACACGTGAAATACTTAGTTAAAACTAGTATTCCGATGCACGCGTTGTGTGCTTGTATAATATTTTTATAATTCAGTTGATTTATATTTAAATGAGAATCAAAATATAATTATAAAAAATAGTGAAAGATTACACTGCTATTTTGATAGAAAATAATTTTGGTGAATTTGTCCATAATAGAGAGGCAAAAATAAAAATACATATTTTGATGTCTTTGACAATTTTTATCATATCTTCAATTTTAATAAAATAGAATAGATAACACTAAACAATTTATGAAATTAAACTACTCTAGTCCAGTTAGGACATATAAAAATAATTAAAAAAATTCAAATTAGAATCCTCTGGAACATTTGGTGGACAAATTAAATTCTTGAATGGGCCCCTGAATTCCCGGAATTCACACGATATAGTCCCCACGAAATCGTGTGAGTCCAAATCCGGAAAATTTTGCCAGCTAAGTTTTCCCCACGATGCGTCGTGGTTAGTGACTCCTGTATTGCGGACACCGGAAAGAAATGGATAGGCCACCGGAAAATGATTTGTGTTCGATATGTCACTCCAATTTCAATATCCCTTGCCAAGCCAACTGCTCCCATTGGTTCTGCGGTGCGTTCTTATTTTGCATGCTCACCCACATTACATCTCCACATCTCATGAATGCCAAGATTTCGTTTTATCTGGTTGATGGGCCCTTTTAATTTCGGATTATATCTATGTGCGAGTCTGCTGTTGTAGAATTTACCAATTTCTTGACGTTATTATAGATTTCAAGGTTGCAGCATAATGCAAGTAAGGGAAACGGCGAAATGATTTGCCATATTGGCAAACAAAGATATTATGAATTCAACATCAAACTTGTTGTTTTATGAAGTCTCGTTAAAAGAAGCGGTTGGTCTAGAACGTTGAGACACTCGTTGGTTGCTTATGGTTAGGTTTGAATGCGACTGTGTTGTAAATCTTGCATAATATAAATGGTTTGAAACCTTTGGCATAGGAAGAAAGAAGTATTCTGAAGTGAATTATTGTTTGGAAATTATGATTATTGCTCAGCACGATCGACTTTATGATTTACAAGCATCACTAAGGACGTTGCACCATTCCATCTGTGATGTGCATAAATAGGAATTGAATTTCCTCTTGCTTTATTGGCATAAGAATTAAATGTACGTAATCAAAATATTTTGTTTGGGTGATGGGATTTGGATCTTTGGTTCAGGCCCCCATCCTTTATTGCCCAGTGAACCCTCAAAGTACTAATGTGAGACATGAGTATGAAATTGTCATTGCGTCCAGTCCATTCAGCTGAAATCTGAGGCCAGGGGTCTATGTTTTTTCTTTACCTTCTGTTACAGTTTATGCCAGTGATAAGCTAGTAACATATAATCGGTTGTTTTCTATATTAGGTAGTTGTATATTACAAGTTTGGGATCATGGAGCTGCTCTTCACCCCTGTAAGTGTCCCCTGTGCCGACGTGAAATCACCTTGTTGGTTCCCAGTGAAGCATCATCAAGGCAATGTCTCATGGTCAGTACTGCAGAGATCTTGCAGAGAATTGAAAGATATAACCGTCTATATGGTGAAAGGTCAAATGGTCTCATCCAGGTTGTAATTTTCTCCTATATTCCTGACAATATTTGATGGTTGAGCTTTTTAATGATAATATCTGTATCTTTCTGTTCGTGTTAGAGTTTACTTGTTACTTTGTCGTTATCTATTATGCATGAGTGCGCCTACTCTGACAATCCTTTATTTTTTCCTGTTGATAAAATACTCTGGTAATCTTTTTAAATAATTTCATCCACACGTGCAGAGGCTTTCACATGAGTTTGTATCTGCTTGATTCTTGTACACAGGAAAGATGGGATCATTATATTATTATATACATGGAGTATTTTTTTAGGACAAAATTTGAAGAGTACATGGAATATATGCAACACATTCCCCGATTTACATTTGGTTCTTCTTCTAATACCCCCTTATGGTTGCGATTCCTTGAAACTGACAACGATTTTTTTTGAATTGACAGATGACACGAAATCGTTCTTTTTTTGAAACTGTTCAGGATTTTTTTTTGAACTGATCGATCACGAAATCGTTCTTTTTTTCAGAGAATGCAAGACCTACCCTTTCTTCTCAGGAGACTGTTACGAGATATTAGAGATCCACAAAGAACACTTCCATTTGTTATCAGGGCACGTGTTTACTTGGCAGTTAAGTTATCCTTCCCTCTGCCTCTGATGCTACAAAAGATCATGATCTTCTGTTATAATGTGCTATATGTTGCAGGAACTTGTGTTAAGCTTCCGAATAGATGCTATTGTCGTGCATGTTGCCAATGCCGCATGACTTTCAATGTTCCTTGATTGTCAAGCCATTGATTTCTGGAAAGTATTTTCAAAGCTAAAATTATGATTTGCTACGATGCTGAAATGTTGTATGAGCATTAATATGAAGTATTTTAAACTATAACACGGGTAAAATGGGATCATGAATAAACGTTTTCTCGAAGAAAATGATTGTGAATTCCAGAAATCACCTCTTGTTTTCATTGAGAATTATAACTTCAGTCTATACCAGATGGCTCTCTGTTTACGGAAGAAGATAGTTCCTCTCACAATCCTTGTCCATGACTGAATTGTTAGTTAATCATTTGGCAAATAAATGGATGACGTGAAATATATCCCATGAAATATTGTATGCCTTCTTATATGCTGTTACTTACAGAGTCAGGTCAAGAGAGCGTTATGGTAATATGGTTATGTTATTTTATTTGTGCACTTTCATAATCTACCCAATTTTTTGGAATTCTGAACAAAATTGTATTCCTCAATCCTCCTTTGAGTTTTTCCCACCACATTCTATTTCATGCAGTGGTAGCTTCAGTAATGCCATCTGAATAAAAAATTTCCAGCTTTCTCTGGTTTTTAATTACCTCATGTAGATTAATCGGCATCACTTATTAAACCTAACACTACTGGTTTTAGATTGATATTTCTAAATTTCTGCTACGCAGATGGTTTCTAGTGCTATATATGTCCTCAGCCCAGTGGACATTATTCCTGAAGGTGCTACTCTATCAATGTTCCATTATTCTTAATTGGGTATTGTTATCTACTTTTTGGTCTTAACTTTTTCCATCTTTCTCATAGGACTGCTAGGTATAATTGGCTTTCTGGATGATTTGATTATCATACTCATGTGCTTCCTGCATGTTGCTGCCCTGTATCGAGCTGTTCTCCTTTCTCGGCATGGAGGTTCATAAATTGAGGTGGATGTTTCAGAGAACATCCAGAAGAAAGAAAGCACAAGCTTTCTTTTTTTGGGTCAAAATTTACAGCCTTACTGGCTTGCACTGAACTGAAAAGGGATTGATAGCCTACTTAGGATTCTTATCTCTTGCCTTTACTTCATATGTAAACATGTACGCAGCATTGTTGGCCTCTTTCTGAAACTAAGATCCAAATGAGTGTAATGTTGCTCCCTGGTGGCTAGGAGTTATGCAATCGTTTATCTGCCAATGGCTGCAACTTAAATTTTTTTCTTGCTGGTTCTGGAAAAGAACGGAGTTTTTATTCTTGTTATCCATTGTCTGAGAGGGCGTGATTAGTAGTAGTTTTGAATTGAAAAGGAAGACACAGACTTAATACCATTTCATTTTTGTGGCACGAGTGGACTGAACTAACACTGGCGGAGAGTCTGTTTCTTTTAATAGAATATAATCTTATGGCAAATGATCAATCTCATTCTATTATAATTTATAATGTTACATGAAACTTTTGATGTACTTCAGAATATGTATAACTGTGGAAACTCGCATATCCTTCTCGAGATGGAAACTATATAACGTAATATTTTTAAATATCTATTGAGCATATCGCTAAAGCTTTAGTAGGAATCCGGAAGTCCAAGTGGCTTCCAAGCAGTATATCTTACTCTACGTATAATTGATCAATGATATCATAATGTGTGCTCATAATTCTGTATGGACGATATTTTCTCTGCTATTTTGGTGGTAGCTGTTAGTGTCTTTTTCCTGAACGAGAGTTGTGTCCTTGTCAGAAGATGATAGGCATTCTGCTGAAGGCTGAACATATCCGTAACCAAAGCCTGCAGCGGAGTTGCAGTAGGTTTCCACATTTCCATCCATACTCTGTAAGTTGATGTTGTTTAGAATTATGTGGGTGCAGGGGACTGTGTCACTGCATGCAAATTTCATTGCCTTTTTGGTTTTTGAAGTCCCCGTAATATTCCGGTACATAATTTGGCTTATTTCCACTGCTGATGTCTAACATTATGAAGTAAAAACAAGCTTAAACATTATTGTTGTCTTAGTGAAAGACTTGAGAGTAAATAAATTGATACATTATAGAGTTGATGTGAAATGGGATGTGTTTTTATTGCTTTACCTGATTTTGACAAGTAGTTGGTGAATCACAATAGAATTGGTCTATGATAATTGGATTGGAGACATTATCCATCCTCACATTTTGATAACGTATGGATCGCACATAACCAGAACCTCCCTACGAAACCAAGACTTTTCATTTTCATAATCAACTGAACCAACATACCAAGATTATGCAGAGAATCTCTAGTGAAGTAAAGAAATGTACGACCTCAAATGAACTTTGTATTTTTAACTGCTTTGGGGATAAAGATGTTCGCATTTATCATACTTCTATTTAGGGGGACATGTAACTTCTCTGCTGAATCTTTAGTTTTTTTGCTTTGGCTATATTTAAGAGCATGAGAGTTCACCTGCCAAGTCTTGATCCTAAGGCCATTTGTTGTACCTCGAATGAATGCATTATCCAGTACAACCCGTTCGACTATACCCGTGGAGTTGTCTTTCCCAAGACTACCAATACTGTGATGAGGGAACGAAAATGTAAGTATTCATTCAACAAATTTGAATAAATCTTGGTATTTTGAATTCTTGGCTTTAAAATTCTGATTTCAATAGCAGAATGGTCTTACTCTGACGACAATTTGATATGTATATACTACCTATATAGATTACCTAATCCCATGACCAGGTCCACAATATATATTCTTCATCTTGATACCGGAGCTAGCATTAACGATTGAGATGCAATCGTCACCTATATTTCAACATACAATTTCATAATGTTTGATTGTTTATGTTAAATTTCCTCCAAGAGTACATCTTGTACGCCAGTCTAAGAAGTCAAACAATTGAATATATGTTACTAGTAAAAATATAGAACCTGTTCTGATTTTGCAGTTCTGCACAACAACATTGGTGGATCCAGTGATATGGATTCCATCGGTATTGGGGCTATCTTCTGGAGATGAAACTTCCACGCCAGTCACACGGATTGACTTAGAATGTGAAATCACGAAGTTCATCTGTTGGCTATTCTGTATGGTGAGTCCTTTGACTCTTACAGCGGAGCTTGAATCTATAGTTAAAGCCTGCAGCAGCATTTAAGCAAAATTTCATACCTAGTTTCTCCTTTTCGCGCATTTATCTTACAATTAGAGAAGTTTGGCATGATATGTGGACATATTATAAATTGAGTAGAACCTCACCGTTGGTGCTCCTTTGCATGGCTGAGGGAGAAAGATGATACAAGATAAGTAAAAACATCAACAATTAGTAACAGTGTCTTTTCACTTATGATAAACTATGACTACGCTATTTTGTTTAAGATTTACGTTGGACTTGTTCTTTTTGCAAGATTCTGCCCACCATTTGCTGCCTGATCCATCAATAACTCCATTTCCTTGGAAAATGGCCTTGCTTATATGATAGAAATTAAGCCACATTCTCGGGTTCTTTGGATCCCAGTTCTTTGGCTCATTTGGTGCTACAATAGTTCCTTCAATCTGCACACGCATTTGATGTGTAGAACATGTTGATAGACTTCAAAATTTATATAATCTTGTTCATCTTTCCTCCAAGGTGTTGAACTAATTAATGATATGAATATCTATCTAAATGGGATATGCATAAAGTATACCTGGATTACTATCTTACGAGCACAAGGCCCTCTAAATCTTGTGGCATTGACAAGATAGCGTCTCCCTTCAGGAACCAAAAAGACTGATTGTATTTGTGAAGAACAAGCTTGCTTCCAAGCATTTACAAAGGCCTGATATTATACATCAGCAACTATTTTAAAATAATAAATAAACTAGACGAAATATTTTCTCATTATGTACTCTTGAGGAACATGTGTGGCATGCATGTGATCAAGAAAGAACAATCACAACATTTTCACCTGAGTATCATCCGATACTCCATCCCCAACCGCACCAAACGCTTCTACATTAACAAGAACCTTGTTCCCGTGACCACTTCTCCAAGATGGAAACTCCAACAGCTCATCAAAATCGTCACCTCCATCTTCTTCCACCTCCCATTCCTCTATATCATCGAAAATCTCAAACTTCTTTGGAAAATCTCCGTCTTCGCTTTTAATGGGCGCTATAAGCAAAACAAGAAAGCAAATAAATGTTAAATTGTTCATTGTTTTAAGGGCACTTGATTAGATGCAGTTGATTTGCATAAATCAAACATAACAACATTGAGGTATTAATTTATAAGTATGGATTCAGTTTTGAAAGTGGAATATGGCTTGGCTTGAAAGGGCATGAAGGTGTTACATTTTTTCTACATATGCCTACACTTGAAGGGTACGAATATATAATGTTTAAGAACTTTGCTTCACTCTTTAGACTAGTGTCCCACACCACTATATCTCACTTTCCCCAAGTCAAAACCGATATCATGAGCCAATGTAAACAATTTTAGATCCAAAAAAATACTGACTCGATACTCCAGTTTCAGTTTTTTGCATGGGCCAAACATGGTGCAAGGTTATTTTAAATGTTTGGAGAGATGGCCTACATCTTGGAAAGGGCAAGTCTTTGAAATATAGTACAGGAAAAATACATACTTTTACCAATATTTTATGTTTTCTTCGTAAGTTCGTCAAGACCATGTTTGATAATGATTCCACTTCGTTTGGCCCAAGAACATTTGATACGGACATGCACGCATATGCGATATACTTGTGGTAATACACACGTGTGTATATCGGGAATATTATATTTTTAGTCTTATAATTTTATGTTTTTTAATTCATATAATTTTACCGTTTTACCATTTTGGTACTCTATTACCAAATTTTAGTTTTAGTATTACATCTTCCGATTTAATCATTTTTATTTGAGAGTACTTATGTGGTACTACACTCGTCAGCACCACATCAACTGCCATATCAACGTTATGTCAAAAAAAAAATTAAAATTGCATAAAAAAACAAAAATATATGATTAAAACTGAAATTTGATATCATTTATAAGATAGATTGGACGAGCGTAAAAGTATTATTGAATAAATCATTGTATAACAACAATGTCTTAAATAATCAAAATCTTTAAAGTAAAAGAAGTTAAATTCAAGACATCAAGCCACTCTAGACTCTGGTAAATAACTGTGGTTACACATGTCCACTTTATTTCTATTTACTATGGGAGTAGGTATCTTGTGAAACGGTCTCACGAATCTTTATCTGTGAGACGGGTCAACCCTACCGATATTCACAATAAAAATTAAAACTCTTAGCATAAAAAATAATATTTTTTCATGGATGACCCAAATAAAATATCCGCCTCACAAAATACAACCCATGAGCCCCGTTTCACACAAGTTTTTGTCTTATTATGGATAAAAATTAGGAAAAATACATATTGCTTCTATTTATTATGGCTTCATACTATTATTTTTGCTAAATAAAATATCTTTTTTTAAATCTTTCCTAGTATATTATTCCTTGTTTTTTTGAAAACGAATATTTTATTTAATTTATAAAATAATATGTAAAAAAACTAAATGCTATTTAATACAGCTCTTTCAATAATTTCAACATTAAGAAATGATTATTGAGCTATTTATCTAAAACAAACAATTCTTAAAAAAATGTGAATTTAATTTTTAATTAATTAATTAAATCCCTAAGAATCATGTAATCTTATATTAATTAATTTATAAACCAAATAATACTATCTGTTTAAACTATTATAATATATGATATATTAATAAATATTTAATAAATTAAAATATTTTTTTAAATAAACAATAAGGAATATCCTAAAAATATTTTATAAAGATAGTCCTTCATATATTGGAGATGACATTTGTATAAATATAAATGTCAAATAATTTTTTTTAAAGAAAATGTCAATAATTTCNGGCGCTCTCTGTCACTCAACTGGTAAACCTTTTCATTCTTCTTCCTGCCTCCAAACCCTCTCAATCTGTTATATTATTACGTTTTCTGTACAGTTTTGCGTCCCTTTAATCCTGTGGGACTTTACCATCTGGGAAATTTTCTGATCATTGAAAAGATTTGTAATTGCCGTGTTTTCAGATTTTTACTGATTTAAAGAGTGAAGATTTGATCCAGTTTAATCCATGGCTCTGGTGAGTTGATTATTTGTTTCTTTCCCGTGTTTTTTAATAGACATTTGTTGCAGATCTTTTATTTCTTTTACGAGTGCCCGAGTTTTGGTTTATTTCAGAATTCAATATGTTGCGAGTTTGGGTACCTTGATTTTGCATGCATCTCTTTTTTCCATAAAAAAATTATGATGAAGTGTATCTGCACGACATTTTAATTGAAATTTTTGTTAATTGTGGCGTTTCAACTTCGTTATGGGTTCCGTCCTTATTTTGGTTCTAGGTATCCATGTTTTTTTTAAGAGGAAAGCGTTTTATTTTTCTGGGTGTTGTGATTACATCAGCTTCGCTAGAAAATGTAAAGGTGACATTAAAGCTTGAGGCTATTCCTGGGCTTATGGCCTAATGCCCTTTGTTTAAGTTTGTGGGTGTTTGAGTCCCTAGTATTGCAACTCATGTGCATGCTAATCCACACCTTATTATTTATCTAGCAAAAACTGTGATAGTAGCAGTGTAACACTTCTTTGCATGTTACTTCCTCACTTTATTGTTCCTCTCGGTAAAGCAGATAGTTTATTAATTTAAACAATTAATATACCACATATAATCAATCTTTTGACAATGGGTGGCATGGGTCCTTGAAGGACAAAGTACAAAGTCTTATCCCCTCATGTCAGTTGACTGAATAGCTTATTCTTTAGCAGTTTAGCCTAAGTGTATATGGATGCGTATTTTTTAGGACTTGATTCAGTTAATCAACTTCTTTTGGTCCTCCATTCAGGTTTTGCATGCCAATAAGACAAACAAAAATGGCTTTAAGGCATTAATTGCGGCAGAATATACTGGTGTGAAGGTTGAACTGGCAAAGGATTTTGAGATGGGTGTGTCTAATAAGACTTCCGAATATCTTAAGTTGAATCCTATGGGAAAGGTATGTGAAGGGAAAGTTTATTTTACCTTATGCCTGAAGTGTTAAAATGAGCAGCGATTCTGATGTTCAAGTTCTTTTCTAGGTTCCCGTGCTTGAAACACCTGATGGAGCAATATTTGAAAGCAACGCAATTGCTCGCTATGGTGACACCATTTGCGTCTAATTTTGATCCATTGACACTGCCTTGGTTTCTATGACGCGCTTATTAGTTTAATTTTGTAGTTGCTCATTTGAAGCCCGATAATCCTTTGTATGGCTCTTCTCTAATTGATTATGTAAGGAAGAAGAACATAGTTTTTTAGACAGAAATTTCACGTTGTGAGATTTAAGTATTTGACAAGATTTTATAATGTCTTGATCACACTTTTTATCTCTTATTTTTACTTTTGGATTTGGTAGGGCCTCATTGAGCAGTGGATGGATTTTGCTGCTACTGAGATTGACGTGAATATTGGACGCTGGTTGTACCCGAGACTTGGTTTTGTACAGTATATTCCACCTGTAAGTTGAGCTCACTTCATTTCACATTTAAATATTATTTCTTTATGTTGTTTTTCCTCCCCTCCAGCTCTACTACAGTCATTTTATTAATCTCATTGCTTTGCTTCACAGTCGGAGGATATTGCAGTTGCAGCATTGAAAAGAGCTATGGGAGCTCTGAACACCCATCTCGCCTCTAATACCTACTTGGTTGGGCATGGTGTCACACTGGCTGACATTGCTGTGATATGTAATCTGTTTTTGGGATTTAAGTTGATCATGACCAAGAGCTTTACCTCAGAATTCCCACATGTCGAACGGTACTTTTGGACCTTGGTTAATCAACCAAATTTTAAGAAGGTTTTGGATGATGTGAAACAAGCGGAATCTATTCCACCGGTTGCATCCAAAAAGCCTTCACAGCCAAAGGAACCTGCAAAACCCAAGGCAAAGGAGGAACCAAAGAAGGAGATTAAGAAAGAGGAAGTGAAGCTTAAAGAAGTAACTGAGGATGAAGAAGCACCGAAGCCAAAACCAAAGAATCCTTTGGATCTTTTGCCTCCAAGTAAGATGATACTGGATGATTGGAAGAGGCTTTACTCAAACACGAAGACTAACTTTCGTGAGGTTGCCATCCAAGGTAATTTCTCTTAGCCTTTTTTATCTTTTGATAATTGATAAAATATCTATCTTTTTTGTGGAAATGGACAAATCTGCCATATTTCTTGCTCTTCGTGTGTCTCTGCCATTCAGTGTTTTTTCTTTTGCTGGATAATTGATTATTCAGCTCTGAAATCATCAATTTATGCTTGCATGCTGTGTGTAAACTTTCTGATGGGCTGCATATTTCTTTGTGTTCTCAGTTTTAGCCGAAAATATAACCTTCTATGTTATCTTGTTATGATTTTTGAGTTGCTGACAGCCAACTATGATGACCGTAGTCTCCAGTTCATTGATAACATGTAGCTGCCTTAGATAGTAGGCTCCCCTCCTCCGCTGGAAAAAATTTGAATTGTAAAATCAACAGGAGTATGAAAGGAAGTTGTTATTCCTTTATTGATATTGGGAATATAACATCTTTGCATCCTTTTTAGGAATACCTGTTAGTTTGAATTTAACAGTTTATGAATTCCCATGTACTCCATCAGTCCATTGGAATTTCTGGTAAATTTTTGCCTTGTTATCGACAGTCTCTTGGTGATAATATGATGACATGAATCCTTCACTGACTGTTCAGTGGTTGCCTGTGAACTTTGTTATGGCGACAATAATTAGTGTGCCTCCCAATACTAATCATTATTGAGATTAAGGCATCCTCCAAAATCCCAATACTAACTGTCAAATGTATAAATTTGCCTCCGATCTGCAACCTTGAGCACTGTGCTTACAATAGTTTGCAGCTGTGAAATCCTTTGGCATTGTGGGCTCATGTTTTTCATGGTCTGCAGGGTTTTGGGACATGTATGATCCAGAGGGATACTCTCTTTGGTTCTGTGACTACAAATACAATGATGAAAACACAGTCTCCTTTGTTACTTTGAACAAGGTGAGCGGTTTTCTTCAGCGAATGGATTTGGCTCGCAAGTACGCATTTGGGAAGATGTTGATCATTGGATCCGGGGGCCCATTCAAGGTGAAGGGTCTTTGGCTTTTCCGTGGTACAGAAATTCCTCAGTTTGTTCTGGATGAGTGTTATGATATGGAACTATACGAGTGGACTAAGGTGGATATAAACGATGAAGCTCAAAAGGAACGTGTGAGTCAGATGATTGAAGATGCCGAACCTTTTGAAGGCGAGCCTCTGTTGGATGCGAAGTGCTTCAAGTGAGAAACTTGTGTGGGAGTTGTAATCTGAAGTTGTAGTCTTATCTTGATTTTCTTCTTCCCATTTTAAAATTATGGTCACTTGGCTTCAACACAAATGTATCATTCGAATTTTTCAGGTGTGAGTTACAATTTTGGGTTAATATCGAGTTGGACTTTGTTTCTCACCATATCGTCCTCTTCGTTGCTTGATTTCTCTTCGTATTACTATCCTTGGTTTTGGCTTAATCATGGATGCATACATATATATATATATAGATAGATATGCATATGCGTTCTCTTTTTTAGCGTAATCTTGACAAAGATGACGTACCTGCTGAATTTTCATCTCTTAAGGTTCGTGGTGTATGCATTGTGTACGAGTCATGCCTTTTACCCCTGAAACGAACGAACGATTTAATTTACAAGGAAATGTTGAAAATTTGTGGTACCTTTTAATATGTTCTTCTTTGTTAAATCTTTATGTGGTTTAAACGTGAAACCCCTATATTGTTTCTGTTACCATGCTCACTGAACGCTCCACTTTCTCTCATCTCGTTAAATTCAAGTTCAATATCGTAAACTCCAATCGATTAAATTTTTTAATCGTTATTTTCTATTTCTATACATCGCTTTATATTGAATATTTTTTTTTCACTTTGTCATCCTGCTATGGTAAGACGGCACCTCACGAAAATCCATGCGTATCTTCATCTTTATTTAGTTGTATACCAGTGGATATGTAACGTGTCTTATGTCACAACTTAGTTGATATTAATTTAATTAGATAAACCGAAATTTAGAATATTTTTCCGTAAAAACTCATTTTTTTAATTGAATTATATCGAACAACGATGTGTGAGAACTCTAACTTCATAATATAACAAATTATAAAATAAAAGTGAGGTATGTCATGTTCAAGTAAAATATCTTGAAGCGGTCAAATACCTATTTTTTTTTTCTTTTTTTCACTTCGAGCTTGCAGAGAGATTCAAGAAATAAACTTGAGGCCACACTTTCTTTTACCCCAATAATTTGGGCTGCCTGCCTTCATCAGGAAAATATCAAGTTACAGACTCCCAACTACTTCTACACCTGAAATTTTATACACGTATCCAGTAACAACATAGGTAGGCGATCAATCGAAGTATCAAACTATATATACCACATGTACAGGTATCAACGATGAATGGTTCCATGAAACAAAAATTGTTCAGAAAGAAATATGATACGATAACTTTAATCAGTAAGTTTATTAAGAAATCTGGACTTCTTCGTGACCAGAAAATCAGTTCAGGGTGTTTGAAATAGAATAAATGAAATCCAAGAAACCAGTTCCCTTAAGCAGACCATTACCGGTTAATAGTTCGAAATCCAACAGTACCAAAAAGCCAATTATTGCGGCCCTTCCATTTATCAATTCGTTCTTCCCTGTGAAACCGAAACCCTCAAGATCTTCATCAAACACCATCCTCACCTATGGAGAAACACATTGCCATTAGCATCTTATTCTTGCTTGAGAGCAGCAAATAGATCTTTCATTTAATATATAAGATCAAGTGGTGTTATTATACCAAAAAAATATAATTAATGTTAATGTTATAACTCAAATTCTTTAAAAAGTACTGTCGTGGCATATAGACAGGCACACGGGTAACAGAGATTATTATTGTTTGCTGATGTATATGTAGGGTTATCGATGGCTGTACTACCTCATCAACATTGACATCTGTGATCTATGGCAGTCAAACCAGGCTAAGCCTTCCCGCTGAATACAATCTCAGTAGATGCATCTGACTTAGTTCCTCCATTGGATTTCGCAGGATACACAAATAGAGTTCTCAGGGGTGGAGTCAGGACTCTGAGTACAGGATTCTTCGGATACCAGTCTTTGATCTCACCGATTCGCAAATCAAATGTGCTATCCGTTGTTGGGCAGACAATACTTCCATCCTGCAATGCATTGAACAAATACGTTATTTAAGAATGAAGCGTGCTTTTATATAGGTTATGACTGCATAAAAGGACTAACTACAATCAGCAGCATTGCAACTTGCAAGTGACAAGTAAAATATAGTAGTTTCATCTTACCCATACTAAATTTCATAAAAAATGAATAGTTTTATTTGTAAAACATCAACACGCAACCAGTCATGAAAATGCTTTGGGGGTGGAGGAGGGAAACAGCTCATTTTGTAAAATAAGATGGTAAATGCAGGAGAATACAAATGGTATTCTTGATGGTATTTGCAATAACCCAATACAATTACAGGATTTCCCATCTGTATAAGAACTATTACAAGTACACAAATGCGTAGATGATCAAAAAGTGGAGATAATACAAAAGAGTGAAAAATAATCTTTTAGGTAAAAGCAAAGCCTTCTATTGAGCTCGGTGTCAGCATTTGAAGGAAACTCCCATCATCATCACTACAATGTTCAAAGCTTATACTTTTTATTTATAGGTATTTTCAGTGTCAGATTCCGAAATGGATGGGGTTAAGATTCCATCGTTCTATTACTTCCACAACTCTGAGTTATGGTGTCTTGCCGCAGATAAAACTCAATTTGCTTGGTCCAAGCAATGAATAATATTTTATAGCACTTAATCGTGCATCATTGTGTAATCTCATACAGCTAAACTCATGTTCTTCGTAAATTCCACATTTTAAAACACGTTTACACATTTAAAAATTTCAGTATGGCAGTATGCAATCATCAATTGAATCCATTGTTGATGCTAATTAATATGCAAGTCCAAAGTCAATTTCACCAACCGGGAAAAACAAAACAATTGAGCACAAGAATATAGTGAACCTGGGTGAGCTTAGCATTGAGCAAGCCTTCAGAATAAGCACCCTCGGCAGGAGACCTATTCTCTATAGCAATAACATCATCTTTGTACCACAACAGAAGTATGATCTCACCATCCTATATTATCACGCGTCGCTCACCCTTGGGCAGAGCAGACCGCAGCACCACTGGTACCCAGTTCTTCCCATATTCGCCGCTGGAGGCCGAAGCCAATGAGGATTGCTGTGATACCTCAGTGTCCTTGCACGTGATTATGTCTAGACTTCGGTGAGAAGTTGCGAGAGGCATCTTGGACGTGGGTTTCGCGGTTAGTGGCGAGAGGATGATGTGGTGATGATTTGCGGCGGCGGGAGGTCGATGGAGCCGCGGAGAAACACCCACCATGGTTAGATGAAGTGAAATTCACCGGTGGCTGTCAAGAGAGGTTGCAAATCCAATTGCCACATACATAAAGTTGGATAAGGACAAGTATGGAGAGAGTGGTTTAATTCTATCTTCCTTTATTTATTTATTTTGTATTATTGTTAAATTAAACAAAATGGAACATCAAATTCAAGCTCTATCAATTCTTAAGCCCTTTTATCGACTTCATTTTGTGATTCAAGATTACGATAAGTCCACGAAGATGGGAAGTTTTGGTTGAACATGTGTGAGATTACAAGGAGTCCAGAGGAAAGAATTGAATGATTTAAAATAATATGGTTAACCAAAAATAATTCATGAGATTGCAATTTTCCTTCTCGGTTATAGAACCACAATCCGCAAACATGCTATTATAAGTTTAGCTAACAAAACATGAGAAACCAAATTTGTCTGGAAAGAAATGCTACATCCCGGTCAAAGCATATTGAGTATCCCTCAAGGATGGGACTTTGCCACTCTCTCAATCTCATCCTTCTTCTTGATTGCGTAGCTGCAAGTAGACAATTTGATGGCTAAGAAAAACATATATACATGCATAAATCAAACAATGAAAACAAAAACGATTTCCTAGTACTTGATCATTTTACTCAGGTAAGGGGCCATCCGCCCATCCCACTATCACCTGTTAGATTACCCTTTGGCAGCATTGATGAGTTCATCAGCGAGGCATTCAGCTATGGTTTTAATATTCCTAAAAGAACTCTCCCTAGCACCAGTTGTAAGCAGATAGACGGCCTGATTAACACGGCGGAGGGGTTAGAAATCAACTGCTCGACGTCTGACAACACCAGCAGAACCAATCTTGCTCGCATCTTCTCTAGGTCCACTGCATCATGAGAAAAACGCTAATTGAACCAAACGAGAATTTAAAAAAGAACCAGTTATGCCAATAACTATTCTGACAAAATGAGTTTGGCCCCACAAAAAAGCTTGAGTGAGATTCACTCAGTTTGGCCCAAAAATTTTCATCCAGCCGGTGCTATTATCCTCTTCATGAAGGTATACATAAGGGTCATATCAAAAAGGGGCGTGCAACTGTAACAGGTAATCATTGCAAGTCTTCCCAAGACGAAGCTAAAACATTTTCCTCCAAAAGTAATATCAAATATCACACTTAACACCTGGACATTACAACTACACTTGAAGCTCAAGTGCCAAGATAATCATGATAAAAAAAAAGTTATTTCAAATGCAACAAAAGACAGTTTTTTCTCCAAACCTGTTGATCACAGCATCAACAATTACTTGAATTGGGTGGGTCCTGATCTGTCAGCAAATGAATGATTTCCATGGTATGCTTCATGATTCTGACAGCCATAAGCTTCTTCCCGTTATTACGCCCATGAATCATGAATGAGTTGGTCAACCTTTCTAGAATTGGGCCCTGGGCCTTCCTGAATCGCTTAGCCTGGTACCTCCCAGAGGTGTGAGGCATGTATGTAGGCTGCTTTGAAGCAGTGGCAGTGATATAATCCCCGACAGAAATGTCATTAATCTCGAAGAAGTTAAATTAATCCAACAGATAACTTGGTTATTATTTGAGGATAATACAATGACTTCAAACGCCAATAACAAAACACCCTTTGCTTTAACCAAACTGCTTCTCTGCCCCCTCTCGTCATTGTTTAATATGATTGTTTTACCATGTCTGTTCTTTTTCTTTTTAGAATTTGTCTGTTCATTTTTGATAAATCGAGTCCAATCAATAAAAATAAAACGTAATGTTAGAACTTTAAAATTTATTCATCAAACCAACAAATTTGAATTACTTATTGAATTTGATTCAATCAATTTAATTTCGTTATGATGAACTTTTGCACGCCCCTGAATAACTTAAATATACATAAAAAAAATCCCAGCTTTCGAAAAAGTCAGTACATTAGGTTTTGAAAAAAAAATTATAAAAAAAACTCTACGAACTATTGTACAGTTTTTTTAACATCAATAACTATTTTACTGAACCAACAAAAAATTTAACTGAATCAGCAAGTCTAAATGAATCAAAATTTTAACACGTTTTGTGTCTTTCCAACTTTGAACTGCAAATACAATCATCACAAAGTAACAAATATTTTGTGATTATAAGGAGTAAATTTAGATTGATCTTACTGGTATCTACTTTTATGATAAAAAATATTCCAAAACAGTTCAGAACAGTGCAATTTAGGACTAATATTCAACCCAAAACAACAAGAGAAAGAGCAACTTCAGCTGTTAAATCCTTCCTTACACCGATGGGAAGCTGTTCCTGCCTTGAAGAGCAAACTTGAAATCTGCGTAACAGCGACGATATTCATTCGTACTATGTCAAGATTGGTGTGTCTTCGGGATGTTGTTTCCCTCCACAAACTCCACAAATATCAACTGTCCACCCACTATCTGAAAGGGCATCGAATCTCAAAAATTTAAAAGGAATAGGAGAGAAATCGAGACATGACGTTATCAAACGTTACAGGAAATTGTCGTGAAGCAGAGTGTGATTGTGGTATGAGCTACAAAATTCGGAGGAAATCTGTCTCTTAGTGGTCTCGATTCGACTTACAAAAACCAACAACTTCTCGCTTCGAATGTGTATGCATGCAAGGTGTAATAAGTCACAGTTGTAATAATCACCAGTGAAGCATATATATGTAAATAAGGTGTATTAAGTCATAGTTGGTACCCTGCCATTCATGGCCTTCAAAGCATTCTGAGCCTCGATTTCTGACCCAAATTTGACAAAGCCAAAGCCTTTATGCCTTCGAGTTCTTGGGTCTTCGATAAGTCTCGCTGTATCAATCACCAATACAAAAAATTAGCACGGGTATCAATAAATTCAACAGTGAAGCTAACAAGAACATCACAAAACAATAGTTCTCTCAGAAATATGATGTCTTGGGTTGAAACAAATGGTCGCATAGAGATTCACCTTGTTTAACCACCCCAAACGGGGAGAATAGCCTCTTTAACTCTTCAGTTGTAGTGTAAAACGACAACCCTAAAGGCAGGAAACAAAAGGGTTTGATCAACTCGGGGATATATTAAAAAAGTGTATTTTCGCACAATCGTCTGATCTAGAACCCTCTCCGCGGGCTGTAGGTTGACACTTACTGGACACAAAAAGTTCAGAAACCGCTCTTTTGGCCATTTGGGAGCTTAATCTGAAACCAACGGAAGCTATTCAATGATACAACCGTGAAGATTTATGATCAGACGACCTCAAAATCACATACCTCTTCTTCACATCGAAAGTCAAGAGTGGATAACAGCACATAATTTGCCGATGAATGAGTTCTTCACATATTTCCACCACTATTTCAATTCGAAATGGAATATGCTTCGCCAAGTCTCTAAACCTAATTTTGGAGAGTTTAAAAAAAAAAAAAAACCTAATTTGGAGAGTTTATCGGTCGACCCGATTTCGAATACCATCCAATTTGAAAATTACTGGAAATAAAAAATAGCACGCGAACTCGAGAACAAATGCACAATTGAGTAGTAAAAGTGGAACTTAAATTATAGTATGTGATCGTCATAACATAGAATTACAACGGATATATTTAATACCTGAAATGAATTTAAACATCACTGGATAGTTTTTTAATTCAATTTAAGCCAGTATATCCCAAATGACCATTTGCAGTCATTCATCTAGCAAATTTAACAATTTAGCAATAATTCATATGATTTACCCTCAAATTTTTTTATACATTTAGATATGGATTGGTTTGATAGATGATATAATTAAAGCAAAGATAAAAATTATTAAAATGAATAATCAATGTTGTGTGATTAAATATATATTGTTTGATATGATATCTAACATACAAGATTAATTTTATATTTTTCAAGCTAATGACCAAAATACACTTGTCTTTATTTTAAAATCCAAAATCATTAAACCATCTACCAACCTACTGTACACAAGCATGACAAATTATTGTTGTCAAAATTATTAATTGAAACAATACCTGAAAGAATTTTGACTCACATAATATATAACATAACTCCAACATGAATATCACATTACCATTTTAGCTTACACATACATTGGAGCAATTTCAACAGCGCAATGATCCACAAACAATAATAATCGACAACGGGTTGAACAAATAAAATAGCCCAACGATCCAAAATCTATGCCCAGAAAAAAGCGTGTACCAATAGTTTTTCCTGATATTTTTTACTAGTTTTATGTGCTTTCACTTCACATTCAGCTTCGAAAATGGATGGTTTTTCACAAATTTCTTCTAACCTGCAATCGCTATACCGAGTGAGTTCTGTCTTGGTTTAGCTGTGAATCCCGGTCTCTTCAACAATGACTGCTTCAACAAAGACAACTTTAGATCTTCTGCAAGCGTCTGATATTCTTGAGATCCTGCAGAGCGTTGATATTCTGGGAATTTTGAAAGAGAATATAAAGGTAAAAATATTATTAAATCCAAGTTATCGTACATATGAAGATCTATAACGTAGTGGGCTTATGAGTCTTTATCACATCAGATTTTATAACCCAAAAATGAGACACACAACAGATAAAGAGCGATTACAAAACCCAACCCAATTCATACCATGCACCTAACATTGCATATATATATAATATAACTTCAGAAAAATGTCACGGAAGTCGTGATTTAGTTGCCCTTGATGAATGTTCCACAGTTACACAGGGAGGTAATCAGAATTCAGACTAGGCCGTGGTGGCAACTATTAGCTGAAAATAAAGATTTTCTCAGAGAAGATAAAAAGTGCGATTAGTGTTGGCAGGCTAAGTACTCGACAAAACATTTAACAGCGCATGAACTAAAGCAGCATCCTACCAAGTGTTTTAGGCCTACCGAGTTAGGAATACAAAGCTTAACAAGGAAAAAGGTTTCTACAAGTTAAAAAACAGAAGATACTAAGAAAACAATGTCTATCTCCCTCGGATCATTTGTCTTATATTACATAATAAATTTCAACGATGCTGCGAAACATACGGCTGACTAGAATCATACTGTTGTGGATATGCAGTAGCAGCTTGTGGTGATGCATTTTTTGCATAAGCAGCAGCCACAGGCGCACTTCCATAACCACCAGACTGATCATAGGTGGGCTGAGTTTGAGATGGTTGAGCATAAGCCCCAACTTGACCACCATAAGCAGCATCTGATTGCCCTTGATATCCGTATCCAGTATTACTGGCAGAAGTTTGTTCAGCATAACCAGTTTGAGCAGCTGGATAAGAACCGTAGCCTCCAGTAGGTCCTGGCTGAGGATATGCAGGAGGCTGTTGACCATACCCTGCAACAGGCTGCCCCCCTTGTGCGGGATAACCAGAAGCAGGTGTCATGGCAGGGGGTGCATGACTGTATCCATCACTGGAGACTGTAGAACCATAGGGAGGATAGTTTGGCTGCATCTGTCCACTCGATGGATACTGGTAGGACTGCTGAGATGGTACATTTTGACCATATGATTGAGCACCTTGATAAGGCATGGCTCCAGGTGGACTAGGCCTGGGTTGACCATATTGTTGAGGATGGGTTCCCTGGGGTGGCATGCTGTACATTTGTTGCTTACCATACTGGTCTTGTGGATCGTACCCTGATTGTGCGCCACCTTGAGCATATGATGTTTGCTGCGGACCCATGTGCCCAAAATGCTGTTGAGCAGAATGATGATCGTACTTAACTTCATTGTACCCATGGCCATAGGGTTGGGTAGGTGTTTGAGAATAAGGTGGTGGATGGCCGTAGTCAGGACCTAGTTGTCCATAGTTGTAATTGCCCTAGTAAATGAGGAAGGAATTGTTCAAAATAAAAGTGGCCCGAATGGACCAAAAAAATTTACATAAAACACCAACCTGAGGTGACGGCCCTCGTACTGCTGCTTGGGGCCTTTGTTCCCAACTTGAACCAAAGTTACTTCGAGGACCCTGTTGGGGGGGATAGTTACCGTATGCCGGAGAGGGATATTGTGAACTCTGAGATGGATATGGTCCTCT
The DNA here is from genome assembly GCF_012295235.1 of Primulina huaijiensis. NCBI lineage: Eukaryota > Viridiplantae > Streptophyta > Magnoliopsida > Lamiales > Gesneriaceae > Primulina > Primulina huaijiensis. The sequence continues at coordinate 522,977 of NW_027360836.1, forward strand.
TTGTGGATACTCATAACACGAGAACTGTCCATGATGAGGACCGCGAGATCCCCATTGTGAAGCAGCATGTCCACGTGGACGAGAACTTTGCTGACCGTACCAACTAGAGTGGGGCGAGGGCCTTGAAGTCTGCACCAAGCAAATGAGTTTATATGAAAGAATTCAATATCCAGTAACAACAAAAACTTTGAATTAACTGACTGCAGGATCCAATGTTCGATCTGTAGTCAAATGCACCTCAATACACAAGATACCTGACCAAAAATACACATAGTTGGATACATCCATAGTTACTATTTATTAATCCACATAGAACAAACAACATAAATCAGCACAGAGACGATATACTTCAAAGAATTCTGAAAGTGATGTAACATATCAGATATAAATCAATAAAAAATGTCTATATCAAAAACATAAATCAAAAGATGCAACGAGAATACAGCTAGAAAGCATATCTAAGTTTTGAATGAAAATAAAATAAAAAACATAAGTCAAAAAATATTTCCAAGATCAAAACAAAATCATGATGCTTAACATGTTTATGATGAATCAGAGAAATTCTGTATATTCAATTACAAAAAAAAGCCCGCGAAGTATAAGAAAAGACAGCAAATTTCAAGTGCTACTAGAGAGAGAACTCTTTGTGAACAACAGATCCATTGTCTGTCTTCAGAATTCGAGCCTGAGCCATGTAAGCAACTCCTCAATCATTTCACATCTAAAAATGATCTGATTGGGGTTCTCAAAATTCTTTTTCCTTCCTTATTTTGCTAATTTACTGCCTACTGCGGACCAACTCATCAACTAGCTATTGAACTCTTAGATCATGTTTACGGTATACATAGAAACATACTTCCAAAAGTCGGATTGGAGAACGTGAGGAACGGAATTTCCTACCGACGAATTCATGTCATGTCATGTCAGAAAGTGTTGGAACAATTAATTTTTCAATATTATGTGGCTACTTAAAATTTCAAAGAAATCATAAATTGGGTTAGAATATAATATCAAAACGGAATTACGAACTTCAAAAGGAAACCACTTCCTCTTGGCTTCAAAAGGCAAAACATACAAATCAAACTTAAAAGCATAAAAAATGAAATCTATCTTATTCTCCAACACATGGCATGACATTATTTGATTTTGGGCAAATAAAGCCAAACTATTTGTATACAGATGATTTGACTAGACATGGCACCGCTTTCTAAAACGTCTCAAAGATATGATATCAGGCATGCCAGAGCCTTATTAGTATTATCAGTTTCTAAGTCTTGAAGCAATCTTACCAACCATTAACATCCTGCACTGTCGAGGTCTAATGCTTGATACATCTCTTCTGGGGATGAGATTGAATAGTAGTTGTCTATTGATACACCAACAAGGCAATGCGAACCGGATGTGTAAGGTAAAGCCAAATCTGCATTTTTAAAGCCAACCAATTCGAAATCGGCACCTTCAAGACAAACAAATCATGCCAACCGATATTTTATTTGCATTTCAGATCTTCGTAACAGCATTCAAGATTCTTGATAGGCATGTGTAATCATTGGTATTCAATTAAACATCTCTGACCATGGGTCGCCATAAAAAGGTATGCTTGACTCAGAGAAGGCATCAGACGTTTGTATAACCCACACTAGCTTATTAGGTTAACCATGTTTAGATACTGGACAATAATGTGTCGTTGCTTCCACATATGAAGGTTGGCAATTGAGTAATCCATCAACCATCAGTACATTAATTCAAACAGCACAGTGAACTATTTATCCTTAATTTTATCTTATGCAAAATTCATCAAACAATAAGATCTTTAAATGTCATAATGGCATGGCATAAAAAACAACAGATATCCAAGAAAACCAGTAAGTTCTAAAGCTGGTAGCAAGATTTATTTGTCATCAGTTAACGTAATATCAAGAAAAATTTCATTTCCATAAAATACAATGTCCTAATAAAAGCCAAATATCATCAATTCCTCGAGCTAACAGCATATACTTAGCTGCACTGCAATGTTCAAGCTAAGGCATAGCAGTTTCTTGGGAAATAACAATGAAATCACAAGGATATTTCACCAGCTATTACATGATAATGCGCGTGGTTGTAATCAAGAGATAGAGACACGAGATAAACAAATCAACAATATGAAGAAGAGGCTTCGGAAAAAATAAGAATGTGCTTTTAACACCCATTATATAAGGATCCAAGAGCGGGAGCTTTCAAACAAAATTTTAAAGTAAAAACTTGTGTAATACCGTAAATATGCTAACTGAAGGAGAAAACCTGGACAAACCTGATTCATTACATCTTTCATCATATCTGTTGCAGTCTCAATCTGCTTTTTATTGCCAGAAATACGGACAGTCCTCTGCGTAGGTTGGTTTCCTTCAGAAAGATTTTGCTGTATCAACTGGAATCATAAGATGAGCAAAACTGTTGGTACAGTGGTAATGAAAAACTTGATTGTGCTCATCTGAAGGCGTGCTGATACGAATCTGCTACCTGAATGCGAGCCCCGGATCTTGTCTGTAGGTTCCTGATTGTTTCCCCACCCTTTCCAATAATTATACCAACCTAAATCACTCAATGAAATTAAAAATACACAATGAGCCCCAAGAAAAGTTATACAGTCAATCAACACAGAAAACAAAAGGAAGAGGGGAGAGGTGCAGAGAGCAAAAGATATTTGTATAATAAAAAATTTAAAAACCTTCTCAATTGGTACTTGTATTTCGAGTTGTTCTCCACCTCCAGCAGCCTGCACTGTGTTGAATCCCCTAGCAACAAGGGACGGAGAACCTCCAGCATCAGCCTAGAATACAGAACATCAGTAGCTTCAATTAACATATCCACGTACTATGAGCAATAGGACAAAGTATAAAAGCTCAGTGAAGATAAAAGAAAAGAATCTACTTCAGCAATTACAGCCTTTATCAAATTCTCAGCCCTCTTAATGTTTTCCAGGGTTCCAATCAGCTCCAAAGGTCGTGTGGTAGACTGTGGGTTCGCTTCAGCATCCTTCATTATCTGAATTTTGGCACCCGAATTATCTTGCAGGGAGCGAATGGTATCTCCTGCCTTGCCAATCAGAACCCCAACCTATAACAACAAAAAACAAAACAAGTAGTTATGATAAATATCTAGAGGAAAAAAGGGACTGTATGATGGAGTTAGTCCAAGCGTCCACAAGCCGAGCTCTGGAGAGAATGCGTGGCCTTTCCACCAAACCAGGAGTTTGAGTATAAATGTAAAACAAATAAGGGTCCTTATTAATTTAAACAAGTTGGGACAACACAGCCGTTGGAATTTGGCTTTATCAATCGCTTCATTAATTCACCTTGTCATTGGGAACCTCCATTTGGCGTGAAATAATTTGTGTCCCAGAGACTGACTGCAGCTCATCAGAAGGAACATTGTTCTCTTCAGGAAGTTCCTTGGGATATTCTTCGACTTCAGCCTTTGATTGCTCTGGTTCCTCTCCATTTTCAGCCTCAGCATCCTCATTGAATACCCTTTCTTCAGTTACAACCTCCGAGGGTTCTTTAACAGATTCGTGAGCGTCCAACACCAACTCACTGTTGTCAATTGCAGCCACAGATTGCTCAATTTCCTCATCTTTCAGTTCACCATCCTTCTCCTCCTCTCGGTGTCCATTCTGTGAAACTGCCACAAAAGCTAATGAGCGCAGCTTCTAGATAAATTCCTATCCATTGTCACTTTTTAAAAGTAAAAAATCCAACAACATTGAGAACGCCACATCCAAGGAAAATTAGATTAACGACATAGAGAATAATTATATGAAACCGACAAGCCTTCGAATTAATTGTCTCATCAGTTTTCAGCTAAAGTGCAAACGACCATTAGGCAACAAACTTTTTCACGAGGGTCACATAAATACGAGCAAATAAAACACATTTTGTCACATCCATGAATGTACAACCTGTATAACCAAACAACCAAACAGAGCGGTAATGAAGCCGAATTACCAAGGTCAACCATTAATGTGAAACCTGTATAACCAAGCAGAGCGTAATGAAGCCGAATTACCAAGGACATCTGGCTCGTTAACATCAGCCTCCAAACGCGGCCTCTTTAGCTCCACCTCATCGGCACCGCCATTCTCTTCTTCCTCCGCGTCGTTCTTAGACGAGTCAGGATCCGATACGGCTTTGGACCGGGACTGTGTAGTTGATTCTGGCGCGGGCGCCTCCAAATCTTCGAGCTTTCTTTTGTGGTGATCGGTGAGTGTGGGGCTAGGTACGGGTGACGCAACCAATTCCTTCTCCGCCATAGCCCTTCCGGATCAGATGAGTGACTAGGGTTTCCGAGAGCGGTTACTATTCTCGTGTGTGCTTTGTGATTTTTTTCAGGAAGGGAAGGGAAATACCAACCTCTTGTAACCGAAGGGATATTTAATTATGATGAATAGGTCAGCTGGGATTAGGGCATCAAATGGCAAGCGGGTTAATTTGGGCTTTTTGATTAGAAATTTAGAACACAAGGCCCAAACGTAGAAAAATGCGTAGCCCAATCAATTTACAAGAGAAACCCAAGTAACAATCTAACATTATGTTTGGTTGGATTAAAAATTATATTTGGAATTGAATTTTAGATTTAAAATTCGAATTTTGTGTTTGGTAAATATAAATGTTATTTAAAAATTTAATTTAATTGTTTAAAATAATTATATAAACCATATTTTTATAAAATAGTTTTTTTCGAAGAAAATAAATTTTATCAAGAGGAAATTGAGGGAAAAAAAGTTAAATTTTTTATATAAAAATTAAGCTTTCTAGTGTTGAAAATAATCGAGGTTTCAAGAAGTATTCATTTACTGAGTTTTTAAAAAATAATATTTTTAACATAAAAAATAATACTTTTTCAGTGGTCGGGTTACATATCCGTCTCACAAAATTGACCATTTTGTTGATTTTTATGGAAATGATATTTACAAATTTTTAAAATTAGACTAAAAATTTAACATTAAAAATAAATTATTTTGCCCATACCTAAATCTGATGCTGAAGGGATTTGATTTAGTTAAATCTAATAAAAATTTCCAAATGTTTTATTGTAATTATTAATTTTTTGCAAGTCAATTCCCTTAGGTTACATTTAGATGAATGAATTTGAAGTCAATGAATTTCGATGATACTTTTATTGTTAACAATGAAACAATAGCTGAACTTATTTATTCACCCAAAGTAGAAATTAATTTCAAATGTTTTTAGTATTAGGTGAACATGAAATCCATCCTAACAAGTAATTAATGGATTTGAAGTTATGTTATTGCTTATCTAAAACTACAAAAATACATTTGAATATATTTGAAATTCACGGATTTGAAATACATCAATCCAAATGCAACCTTAGATAATTTTTCTACCTAGCTATGATTGATTTTCACCATAACCCATCGACTTATTTCCAAAAGATGCATATATATCATGTATTATTAGAGAACAAGATGATAACTAATTGTTAAAATAAATTTAACAGAAAGTACGTAAAACTGGCTTATTCATATATATATTAATGGGAGCAATTTGATAGGTGGGAGGGTGGTTCATACAAGTTGTGTCAATTCTTTGAAAAGGGACATGTAGCTCTAACTTATAGACTTGGTCCTCAACGAGCCCCGTCTGTAGGCAAATGACGTGCAGAAAATGAAATTTTAGGGTGAATCAACTTCACTTTCCCATCCCCCATGCCTTCGCATGTTAGGGACCTTTACCCCAAAATAAGTTCCCTCCCGTAAATCGAATCGAAAAAAGTGTAAGAAAGTTTTTCAATACTAATGTGTGTGTGTAAATATGGTAGAAAAAACAATCTGCATATTGGTAGAATCAATTACAAATGAGAATGAACGGATTGTTAATGAAATATTTTTAATAGTATTTGCAGATGTTTATAAAAGTAATTATGAATTTTTTTTGGCAACTTTGTGAAAGAATTATAAATAATAACTTTTTTAAAATATTTACATACACTACATTAATTTGATATTACAGAATAAGATGATTGCTTCATATATAGACTTACATGCACAAAAACTTAAAAAAGATGATGTTTATATACACATGCAGGAATTCAGAGGTACACGTACGTATACCTAGACAAGTACTCTAAGTCTCCAACCCCTATTACGTACTTTATTTCAAACCAACCGAAAAAAAAAAGGAAGAAAGAAAACCCTTAGTTACAAACAGGACTTACGAGTTACGACTCATGCATGTATTCTGAAACATAAAACTAATATATTGTACAAAACCACAATCATATATGCATGCGCATGATACATATTTCTACGCCTGCATCTTGGAAATTTAGAGGAGGATGTCACGGACATGGAAGATATTTGGGTTCTTGATGACGATATCGTACATGTAGATGGAATTGAATCTGGAGAAGTCCCATGGCAAGGATATGAGATCTATGGAAGAACGCTTGTGGAATTGGAAGAGGTCCGGATCCCCATCGTAGTATCTCTCCCACCCTAAACCAGTCAGAATCTCCTCGAGAAAACCGTATGATGACACCAATTGGCCTGTTGGTAAGTGAACCAACACCTTCTTTTTCGAGCCACGTCTTCCGTCTGATTCATACTGATGATCTGATGCATTTTCGACCAGTTGCATTACTCCGTTGTTTTTGAATAACCAAACACCAGACATGATGATCTTCTTGATATATAATAGGGGGAAATATGAATCTGCAAACAAGGGAGAGGAGTACTGTTTAATATATTGGAAACGAGACTGTGCTTGTGGTGGACACGATGAAGAGAGGAAGGCTGGAGGGGTATTTATATGCGTAATTGGGACAGAAAGAACAAAGAAAGAACACTCTTGCAATCACTTGGTATATTTGCTAGTGGATGAAAAGAGAGCTGATGTTGATATATTCATATCGTGGATACATATACGACATGGGCTATGATCATCTACCTTAAACAAAATAAAATTTTCGATTCAAATTTGAGATAAGATCTCGAGTTCGAGATTCAAATATAGCACACGCCTCTTCCTTCCACTCAAAAAAAATTGTAAATCATTGTTTAATTTTAGAACAAATTTAAGTTTTGTTCCTAAAGTATATTGGAGCGTCTACCTGTTGGGGAATTACACCCCCGAAACGATGCCGACCACGATGATAATAGTACCCAAAAACTTGCGGAATAAAATAACCAACAAGAACACAAAGATTTACGTGGTTCACCCAATATAGGCTACGTCCACGGAGCACTGCAACTTTTATAACCGGAAGAAATATTACAACAAGTGTATACACCAATACACTCAATATTTCTCACACTCCCAACCCGAGTATACCGAGAAAATAATTTCTCTAACTCACACAAGAGAATTCCCGCACTCAAGAAAAAAATACACTCTTTTTTTCTATGCACTCTCTATTTATCAAAGCTAAAAAGCTTTTGATTTTGGGATACAATAACTGAAGGAATTGAGCTCTATTTATAACTAATTCCCTTGTTCAGTTTTAATAAAAATTCGATGTGGGATGAGTTTATATTATTATTTAATTTAATGTGGGCCCCACCCCATAATAATTCACCTAACAATTCTCCCACTTGAAGACTTGATTTCAATCATGTCTTCACACCATCATTGCAGCAGCTCATATATCTCCATTTATACCTGCAGTCCAACTGAAGTTGAACACAACTTCAGTTTGTCCATGGTTACCGTCTTCGTGAGCATATCGGCTGGATTTTTACTTCCAGGAATCTTCTCCAGCGTCAAGACTCCATCTTCCAGCACTGATCTGATGAAATGGTACCTAACCTGTATATGCTTTGTCCTAGCATGATAAACAGGATTTTTTGCTAAATGAATAGCACTCTGACTGTCACAGTATAATGTGCTATCTTCAAGCTTCTGACCCAATTCCTCCAGAAATGATTTCAACCATATCATCTCCTTGCTAGCTTCTGTAACTGCAACATACTCAGCCTCAGTAGTCGAAAGCGCAACAATCTTTTGCAGCTTAGACACCCAGCTTACAACTGTACCACCTAATGTGAACACATATCCAGTAGTACTTTTCCTGCCATCCAGGTCACCACCCATATCGGCATCGACAAAACCCTGTAAGCCAAATTTTGATCTCCTGAAGCATAAAGAACAACTAGCAGTACCTTTCAAATACCTGAGAATCCACTTAACTGCTTCCCAGTGTTGCTTTCCTGGATTACTCATAAACCTGCTCACAACTCCCACTGCATGTGCTATGTCTGGTCTTGTGCACACCATTGCATACATGAGGCTTCCGACAGCAGAAGCATAAGGAACCTTATTCATATAAGCCTGCTCCTGCTCCGTCGATGGTGATTGTGCTTTGGTTAGTTTGAAATGACTAGCCAAAGGAGTACTCACAGATTTAGCTTCATCCATATTAAATCTGCTAACCACCTTTTTCACGTACTCTTCTTGAGATAACTTCAAGAATCCATTCACCCGGTCTCTGAAGATCCTCATTCCAAGGATTTGCTTTGCAGCACCCAAATCCTTCATGGCAAATTCCTTTGATAAATCTTTCTTGAGTTTATCAATTTCTTCCAGACAAGCTCCAGCTATCAGCATATCATCTACATATAGCAGTAGTATGATATAAGAACCGTCAAACTTTTTCACATAACAGCAGTGATCAGCTTGACACCTTAGGAATCCATTTTCACTCATGAATCCATCAAACTTCTTGTACCACTGTCTTGGAGCTTGTTTGAGACCGTACAAGCTCTTCTGAAGTTTGCATACCATTCTCTCTTTTCCCCGTACTTCAAAGCCCTGTGGCTGCTTCATATAAATTTCTTCATCTAGGTCACCGTGAAGAAACGCAGTCTTTACATCCAACTGCTCCAAATGTAAGTCTTCCTTCGCCACTAGTCCAAGTACAGTCCTGATAGTGGTTAATTTAACCACCGGAGAGAAAATCTCGGTGTAATCAATTCCTTCCCGTTGTTGGAAGCCTTTTACAACAAGTCTTGCCTTGTACCGCTTGCTACCATCATGCTCTTCTTTTAACCGGTACACCCACTTGTTATGTAACGCCTTTTTGCCTTGCGGAAGTTCTGTCAACTCCCACGTCTGATTGGATGACAGTGAATCCATCTCATCTTCCATGGCCAACTCCCACTTGGTTGAATCATCATTTTGCATTGCCTCTTCATAAGTCTCCGGTTCACCTTTGTCTGTCAGCAAAATATAGTGAAGTGCAGGGGAGTATCTATCAGGTGGTCTAATGGTTCTCAAAGATCTCCTGAGTTCAATCACCGGAGTTTGTGGGTCATCATCTTGTGCAGTTTCTTCTTCATCTTCCTGGTTACTGGTTTTCGATTCATTCACAGGAATGTTTGTCAATGGCACTTCATCAGTCTTCTCGACTTCAGGACATTCATCTCCAGCTCCAATGTCTGACTTGTCCTTGTACAGAAGTTTCTCATTAAAGATTACATCCCTGCTCCGAATGATCTTCCGATTTTGGTCATCCCAGAAACGATAACCAAACTCATTATCTCCATAACCAATAAAGAAGCACTTCTTTGATTTCGGATCAAGTTTTGTTCTGCTTGCTGAATCAATATGAACATAGGATAGACATCCAAACACTTTCAAGAAAGAAAGGTTTACTTCTTTGCCGCTCCAAACCTCTTCGGGTATTTTGTAGTCCAGTGGTACCGAAGGTCCTCTGTTGATCAGATATGCTGCAGTGTTAACAGCATCAGCCCAGAATGATTTTGGCAATCCAGAATGCAATCTCATGCTCCTTGCGCGTTCATTCAAGGTCCTGTTCATCCTTTCAGCTACACCATTCTGTTGAGGTGTACCAGGAATGGTTTTCTCCATCTTGATCCCGTTCTGTGCACAATATTTCTTGAACTCATCATCTTCATATTCTCCACCATTGTCAGACCGTAAGCACTTCACCTTCAAGTTGGTCTCATTTTCCACCATGGCTTTCCACCTTTTAAAGGTCTCGTAAACATCAGATTTATTTTTCAGAAAATAAACCCAAACTTTTCTACTCGAATCGTCAATGAATGTGACATAGTATCTCGAGCCTCCAAGGGATGTCACAGGAGATGGTCCCCATACATCAGTATGAACCAGCTCCAACTTTGCTGCTTTCGGTTCTCTACCGCCTTTTGAAAAGCTCACCTTCTTCTGCTTTCCAAAGATACAGCTTTCACATAGTTGGTGTTCAACAGTCTTTAATTCTGGTAGCTTTCCTTTTGACACCAACATCTTCATTCCCTTCTCACTCATGTGTCCAAGTCTATAATGCCATAGACTTGAATTGGCTCCAGCATCCACAGCTGCTAATGTGTCTCTGCAACTGGAAGTCATATACAATGTTCCAGTTTTCTTTCCTCGAGCAACAATCATGGCTCCTTTGTTCACTTTCCAGGAACCATCACCGAAGGTCACATTATGGCCTTCATCATCGAGCTGTCCCACCGAGATCAGATTGCGTGTCAATTTTGGTACATGTCTGACTTTGTTGATTTTCCAGACAGATCCATTTGACATCTTCATCCGTACATCACCCATACCAACAATTTCCAAGGGTTTTCCATCAGCCAGGAAAACTTTTCCGTAATCGCCAGCGATGTAATTATCAAATACATCGCGATCACCAGTGGTATGAAACGAAGCTCCCGAGTCCATAACCCAAGAATCAACAGGGCTTTCCATGGATAATAGCAGAGCATCATGTACTTCATCAGTGACAGCATTGGCATTATTTTTCATTGATCTGCAGTTCTTTTTCAGGTGACCAGTCTCACCACAGCTCCAGCACTTCATATTCTTTTCAGAGATGTTTTTGTCTTTTCCATTTCTTGACTTGGATCTACCGCGCCATCGGTTGGAACTCCTTTCACCACTCCTGCCTCTTCCTCTGTTATCAAGATTTAGAGCAGATCTCGATGATGTTGCTTCACCCGAGTCTTTCCTGCGAACTTCTTCAGCTAGGATTTGATCTCTAACATCATTGAGTTGTAGTTTTCCTTTTCCAACAGAGTTGCTAACCGCTGCCCGCATCGGTTCCCAAGTTTCTGGTAAAGACGCCAGAAGAATAAGTGCTCGAATCTCATCATCAAATTTGATGTCCACCGATGTCAGCTGGGAGACAATCGTGTTGAATTCATTTATGTGTTTTGCCACCGAAGCACCTTCTCCCATCTTCAAGTTGAATAACTTCTTCATGAGATGTACTTTGTTGTTTGCTGATGGCTTCTCGTACATGTCTGACAGAATGGTCATCATCTCCTCCGTGGTTTTGGCCTCCGCCACGTTATGCGCCACGTTCTTTGTTAGGGTCAATCGTATGACACCTAAAACCTGTCGGTCAAGGAGCTCCCAATCATCATCCTCCATCTTTTCCGGTTTCTTTCCTGATAGAGGTTGATGGAGCTTCTTACTGTACAGATAATCTCTTATCTGTAACCGCCAGAACGAAAAATCTGTTCCATCGAACTTGTTGATTCCTGGTCCCGATCCATCATCTCCGGCCATCACTTCTCTAGCCTTAGCAAAAAATCTAAAAAATCTTTTCTGATGTGGAAGATCAGACAAAGCTGCAACCACAGAGCATACTCAGAATTCTTAAGAATTTTCACAACAAGGCTCTGATACCAGTTGTTGGGGAATTACACCCCCGAAACGATGCCGACCACGATGATAATAGTACCCAAAAACTTGCGGAATAAAATAACCAACAAGAACACAAAGATTTACGTGGTTCACCCAATATAGGCTACGTCCACGGAGCACTGCAACTTTTATAACCGGAAGAAATATTACAACAAGTGTATACACCAATACACTCAATATTTCTCACACTCCCAACCCGAGTATACCGAGAAAATAATTTCTCTAACTCACACAAGAGAATTCCCGCACTCAAGAAAAAAATACACTCTTTTTTTCTATGCACTCTCTATTTATCAAAGCTAAAAAGCTTTTGATTTTGGGATACAATAACTGAAGGAATTGAGCTCTATTTATAACTAATTCCCTTGTTCAGTTTTAATAAAAATTCGATGTGGGATGAGTTTATATTATTATTTAATTTAATGTGGGCCCCACCCCATAATAATTCACCTAACACTACCGACTCGCCAAATTTTCCGTCCATTTGTATATTTTTATGGGTAGAAGGAATGGATAATCTGCTCAACTTTTGGTTAGATATGTGTGTGATATAAATAGATATTGTAGGATCCATTCGAAATTTTGGATAATAGTAGTGACTCTTTCAACCTTTTTTATGATTTGAGCGGGCGACGACAAAAAAGGAGATGACTAAGAATCTGTCTATGCGTGTTTTAACTTAATTTTCAATATATGGGGAATCTGGAGTTGTCTCTTTGAGTGTGTGTGTGTCGACACAAGGAGAAAACAAATTTGTAGCTAGGTTGAAAGTCAATATCGATAACTCAATTTGTTACGCCCCACTTAGATCACGTGCTCTCACGCTTGAAGACAGTGATACGTCGCAGCAGAAGCTGGAAAGATATAAAAATTGTGCACGAGGGGGATCTTCATTGATGTTACTCTTGATATTCACTCTATGCATCTTCATTTACACACACACACATATATAAAATTTAATCTAATTTAAATAATATCATATCTTTATAACTACCGGCCGTATTGTAATTAAGATTAGACAATTAATCAATCACCCTGATTTTTTTTTTTTAAAATGTGATAGAGTTTATTAAAAATTGAAACATTGGCAAAGTGGATCAAAATAACCAATTCCAGCATTACATGGACCACAGCACACCCTTCGTAACACTGTCTTTTCCTTATTTTTCTTCTAAAAAAAAGAAGGCTTGCATGCAATATACATGAATACTGAGGAGAATGATCACATGCAGTCACATGGAGAATGTTATTTTAATGGTCCAACGTCTACAGCGTAGCCTAGATCTCCAATAATTCATCGTTGGGGGTATACTTGTGCAGTACCACCATATCCACGACGTCATTTTCTGAGTACACGCACGCCATTGAGTGCGGAGAAAATTCGATATAGGATAAGAGAAGAGATGATATATCTTTTGAATAAAAAAAAAAGATATATACATAATGATCGGTTGCACTCTTAAATTTCATTCGAAAAAACATATATGGGTCAAGATCAGAGTGCAGAAATATTTTTTGGGTTAGTCAATCTGCCTTACACACGATTTGAACACATAATATTTATTGTTTATGGTCTTATTATTTTATAAATTAAATATTGCCACTCGAAAATATTGTCGGTAATGAAGTCAAATTATTCCTTTTACAGACCAATAGCCAATCATTATTGTTCCTGATTGGGGTTTGCTTTGGAATTTTTAATATAATGGATAAGCATTTGAAAAATATTAAAAAAAAAAAAATTTAATCCATTACCAAACATTTAGATATCATTTGATGTTAAGGATGTGACGACTGACGAGTAAGTGATGATAAAATAATGACGAATAATGTTTTGTTTATTATATTTTTAACTTGCATGATTATTATTATGTTTACTATTTTACAATATCTCAATGGGAAAATCTAAATCAAATACTATAATTGTAAAATTTTATTTATGTCATATTTTATCATTTGCTTATCATGTGGGTGGAGAGATATGTTTAGGGACATTTTCAATGGTTCATATCATGTTTCTTCGTCTAATGTTTTAGTGAGATGAAGTTATAAAGATGATACTGAAATATGAATTTTATTTCATTAAATAATTTTAAATCAAAATTACAAATAGTTAAAAATACAATAACACATAATTAAAATTTAAAACACAATAAAAAATTACACATAATTTAAACTGTTAGTTTATTAATCAACTCTAAAGCGCAAAGCTATGCCATAATATGAAATAGCGCTGATTACAAATAATAATTTTGGAATGTCACATTAAAAATTAAGAAATACTTTTATTCTCATTAATTCTTCAATTTAAAATATAAAAATATATTACAAAATCTAAATAATACCACCACTATAAAATTCGTACGTAAAAATTGCAAGCAGCCTTCACAGGATGTATGTGTATATATATATACACACATTGCAAATTTAGAAGAGAAAAACATCTAAATATCCCTTTAACTAAGCCTTTTGTGGTAGGTAGATAGATAGATACAAAAGAGGCAGTGCAGATTTCCTCGATCAAATGAACTCCGATATACATACAACCATCTAACAAAACTAGTACAACGTATCTGTGATAAGTTGAATTACGGTTTCGCCTCCATCCATCACTCGATGTCTTTTATGGCATCCTGGATTCATATTGTACATTGAATAGAAGAAGAATAAGTCAACATATTTTCAGCTTCGAACGTTCTATGCATCAAAACTGTGTCCAGCCATGTCCGTGCACGCGTACGTACCTTAGCTAGGCGTGTAACGTAGGTAGCAGCGATTGCTGTTGCTAACAGCCCTAATCCAAGTGTCAATAGCTGACCATCCCCTCCACTGCCTAACCCTACTCCAGATTCTTCTTGCTGCAGATTAATCAAATCCGATACAAGAAAAAAGGGAACGTTAACTACATGAACGCTGCTCAAAATTTTCAAGAACATCAGAATCTTTAAGTGACGCGATGCTTCATATCAGATGAACAAGTGAAACTCACAATAACTGCTCTGCCAAATGCACCAGCACTCACATATGCCCATGTTCCAGGAAGCATACCTAACCAACTGCAAATACAAAACAGCATAGCCGAATCTAAATCAACTTGTTTAATATTTAAGAACATGCTTGTGATACAGCTTCAATACATTACATATTTCTCTTTATGCAACTTAAAAACCTTGAGTTTTTTTTTTTTAAAAAATACAAATAAAAATGCATGGTACTCAATGACATGTAATGTACAAGGTCATGAAGAATTATTTTCATCAGTTGGAGAACAATTTCCAGCTGATTATCATGTCTTGCAAATTACAATTGCGGTTTAGCTCTAGTAACTGGGGGACATATTTAGATATGTAAAAAGAAAAGGGCAATGCTCTACTGTCAAGGCATATGCTCTCTAGTAAATAAATGAATAAAGCATTCATAATTATTATTGCTTAAGTACCTATGTCACAGCTTTAAAAAATAAAAGACAAAAAGAAACTCTATTTACGTATGATAACGCAAATCACAATAGTTTAAATGTGTAATATATAGCAAAAGCACAACACTCATTTTACTGGAACTGAATGAAAACTAATAGAAAGAAAAGAAGACGACGCCGACCTTCCAAGCACATAGGGTACAAATTGGACAGATGTAAGTCCGTATAGATAATTTCCAAGAGAAAAAGGAAGCAACGGGCTCAATCGAAGAAGAGTAACAACCCTGAAACTATTTTCCCCAATAGCTTTGTCTATGGCAAGGAATTTTGGGTTTTCTTCAACTAGCTTAAGAATGCGCTCACGAGCAAAATATCTGGCAATTAGAAACGCAACACTTGCTGCAATCTGAAAGCAGATGGAATGCAACGTTGGATACCGAGATACATTTTTTCACAGCCTCCTATAATTATAGATTGCAGACGTACCGTGCCACTGATTGAAACGATAATAGTCCCAGTAAACGAACCAAACAGAAGACCAGCCGACAAAGTCAAGGGGATGGCTGGTATTGCAAGTATCTACAAGGAAAAATAACACATCACTACATGATAGATTTGTAGCAGTGTCATATATACGAGAAAATTAAACGGTTCCAGCATTCAACTGAAGAAAGGGATCTTTGGAAGCAATTCAACAAGAACCAGGGAGGATGTGACAATCACAAGATGGAAGCTAATGGCTTTTTAATGGCATTAATTTTGCTATTTTCTGCATGGATCAAGAACATGACTCGCAAGGTGCGATATGTCGGCTATAGTAATTCAAACCAGTTTTCATGTTTTCACTTTCCAAAAGTACCTGTGTTTGATGAAGAAAGAATAGCCAAAGATAGTAACTATGGTGGGAATTCAATTCCCTATCAAGTAATTTTGAGTAAGCTGAAACAGGGGTGAAGCGAGCGCATAACAGACTACTTCCAACTACATGATATTCCCAATAAGAGGAATAAGCAGATTCTTACTTCTAATCCTGAATAAACTGCAACAAAAAGAGCGTATCCAGCTGGCCCGTAACCTGCAATAGAGCAGTCCTATGAGAATTTGAGGAAGAAATATTTCTTTCTACATTAATAACATATAAAAGAAACATATGTTTTTTCTTAAATTTATAAGATGTGACTATCCAGAATCTGATAAAAACGATCCAGACTCGCTCTAAGCAATGACTTCTGTTGTGATTCATAGGTGCTTCATAATAGATTCATTCATCAAACAAGTCAGCATCATTTTATTTACACCAGCAACTGACCATTGCCACTAAAAATTAGATGAAGCAACTGAAGTTGGCAGTGGTATTTCATCATCAGTTATTTAATGCAAAGAAAAGGGACCTAAAGGTGGTGCACACTGAACCATGAATGTGAATTCCGATACAAAAAGATCAAAATCTTGTTTTGGTGGATTTAAATTAGTTAGAACACCAATCAGCAATGCAAAATTAAATTAAATTATACTCAAATTTCAAAGTACAATTATCCACAAAAGATTTTCCAATAAAACCAGTCTATATCAGAATCTAGACTTGCATTGTGTTTTTTTTTTTTTTTTTTGCCATCAAAGAGGCCAACTTGTGGAACAGACCCCAACCAAGCAGCAATATTGACAGCTTGTTCGGCTAAGTTTATAAGTTAATTAAAACTAGTTATGAAACATTCAACTTAATTTTTAATTTCATATAAGTTGAATTCAAACAATATAAATACTTATTCTTATATCCTAAATTATTTACAAATCAATTTTTCTTCTCTATTCTCTTTTAATCTTTAGATCATTTGATTTTTTCTTTACTCTCTCGTTTTTTCATTCCAAGTGACTTATCTTATCCAACATCTTTAAAAGCTTTGTTTTACGATATCATACAAGCTTCAAACAATATCGTTTCCGCTATATCTAGCAATATTTTGATTCCAAACTCAACATTAACCCAACTTCATCAAGACAACAGGAATTGCAGCAAAAGTTGACTAAGTCAGATACCCAGCAGAAGAGAATAAATCAACAAATCAATTGCTGAAGCTCTTTGTGAGAGCCAACTACAATATACAATCCACCAGTAAAAACTTTCCACATAAATCAATTTAGCAACATAAATATCCGAACCAACGATCAAGCATAACCATCGAAAAAGGAGACAGAGTGAACAAAGCAAAAACACTACCATCAATGATGTTAGAAAACTGGGTCAAGAAAGCATTGATCTGATCCTTGTAAACGTATCCCACAGCCCCAAATCCACCAACCACTCCCACAAGCAGGAGTCCAGCCAAGATTGTGCCTTTAAGAGCAGCTCCTCCTCCGGTGGAGGTGTCACCATCATTTTCTCCTTTTGGGTTGAAATTCAAGATTTTACTTGCATTATCTGAAGTCTTTGGGTGGGTCTGCTGCCGTTTCTTGATCTGTTTGAGGGCGCAGTATGGCTTCAAGAAATGAAATCGACTGGGTTTGATTGGGAACAATGGGAAGTATAAGTACGGCCATTGTTGGAGAGTGATGGACGGGGAAGAGGAGGAAGAAGGGAAGGCGTGGCACAGTGGTATCGATGGTGCTGATGCGGTTCTAACTGAAGGAACGGTGAGCATTTTACACCGATCACTGTGGAAGGATAAAGTTGGTGCTGCTTCTCTTTTTCTCCTCCGTTTATTATTTTTATTTATTCATGTTTCTAAGTTGTTTTTTTATTTTTATATTTTGATGACTTGAAAGTTCGTTAATATAATAATTTGTAAATTATATTAATAAAGTAAATCATATTAGATAAATTTTGCTTGATAAAATTTCTAATAATTGACAAACGCTCACTTACTTTGCCAATTCAGATATATTTTGAACCGTAATTTGGTTTTTTGGATCGTGTTGAAAGATGATCATTTCGTTCCACAAGCTTCTAGCTCTGGAGAATATACTAGCAGTATCTTCTATTAATTGTGGCCACATTTGCCAATTGTCGTGGTTTTCGCCTGGCTGTCTTTGGATTTCAATAATTATCTGAATGGTTGTTTTTTATTGGCATTGGAAGCAAGTTTATAGCAAGGTAACGTTTCACAGTCGATTGAAATGATTAAATATTGAGAAGATTTTAAAAACTTATTCAAAAAATAATTAAATAAGAATTTAAAATACATTATAGAATTTATTTATCCGAACAAATTGTTATCTTAAATTAGCTTCAAATTTATCATTTCAAATACATCCACTACAGAGAATCAGCGCATCCGAATTTATCAAATTCAGGTATTTTGCTTATGATTTGTTAGTTTTTTTATTTGATTCTGTTTATTTTTTTGAACAGAAAATCACGTAAAACTAATAGTTTCTATTGAATAATTTTCTCCGACTGGTTAAATTTTTACCTTGCATGGAAATACTTCTCCGATCTTCCTTACATATGAAGGATTGACAACCGTAGTTATAGTCATTTTTCAAGCTTATTGTGTTTCTTATATAATTCTAAAATAAAACCGACTCACATTGTCGTTGAGCTAGCAGCAAGGAACTCACTATTTGCGTATGAAATTTTAAATGCGACTAATCCTAAAATGTAATTTTTTTGCAAATTTATAGTAGTTCAGCTTCCCATTTCATTATTAATTAATTGTTCAGCTAGAAAAAAGCTTACATAATTTTAAGGATCAAATTCACAGTTTTTCGAATGAACTCTGTCGTCCTTGGGAGCAGAATTTTGCACACTGTTTGATTACACGAACAACTTATGTCGTCTAAAGTTAATGATGTAGGTGGAAGTTCATACAATTTTTACATTTAAGCACTCTTTCTTATTTTTCCAACTTGTTACTAATTCTTTAGAGGTGTAAGAATGTTCTTGAAAATTATCATGTTTGGAAATTGACTGGGATGGGAATTTGAATATGGTGTAGGTTGCTATGGGGTTTGCATCATGAGCACCACTTGGAAAGATGGGCGACACCCTTTCTTCATCAACTTTATATCCTGCTTCCTCAATGAATCTACTATTCATTTCCAGGATGGCTTCCTTTTTAACTTTTTAAATATTCTGGTTTGCAGGACTTCATTTTTAACCGTGGAGGTGTATCTGCAGCTTTCATATTTGTGACTAATTGGGATTCAAACGACAATGTGTCTATCTTCAGCCGGTAAATGCTGCATATCTACCCTTCTGATTTCTGTTGCTGATATTTTTTTCATCTTTATTTGTATGTAATAAAGTTGATTGCTTGGTTTAGAGTTCAGAAATTGAGGGGACAGTTTGCGAACTTGTACTTGGTTGTTACCCTCCCAACAAAGGATCAAATGATTCTTTTGTTCGCTCTTATATCAAGTGAGATATGGCCATTTTAGCACTGAAGATGCATTCTTCCTCGCATTATGCTTCATGAACTGAGCACTTGTTAAATTGTGCCTTTCCAAAGATATGGCATGGAGCTTGGTAGTCCAGCATTCATGCCTGTAAAAGACTTGGAGATGGGATTTGAGAAAACTGTCAAGGTTGTCCTTGCTCGAGGAGGTAAGATTATATTTCTCAAAGCTACAAGTTATGAGGATTCTCGAACCATTTTTATCATATGGATTTTACTGCAGCATGCAAGAGGCTGGATGTCACAGCAAAACTGAGAGCAGAGGCTTGTAGTTGAACCTTTCTACATGTTTCAGTTAAATAGTGTTTCTTTGCAATTCATGACTAACAAATGTAAATGTGCTTATAGAGGGAAATATATGTGCAATCAATGAACCTCTATATCAAAGTGGTTACATCTATTCCTGGGATTGATAATCATGATGCCAATGCGGTACTAAGATAATTTGCCGTTTCAGAAATCACACACTCACTGACTCACACACAAGTATATTTACATTCGTTAACATTTGCTGCTGGTGAAACTTGGCCACTTGATACTGGTATTCATCTTATGTTCAAATGCAACTTGCATGCTTTGTAAAGTCCAAAATAGAAAGACAATATGGTTCTTAGAGTTGTTAAGCTTCTCTAAATCTTAGGATACTAGAGGTGCACGCAAGCAGAGTTGAGCTCCGGTAGTTTATCACTGGAGCTCTACTTCATGAAAACTTAGGCTACTGGAGTTCGAGCCTAAGAATAGAACTTCTCCATTTTATCTATCATAATCCTGTCAAATCCGCAAAATTCTTTCGACATTCATACTCACATTTGCTAAACACACTAATTGACCGTAAAAAGAAAATCATAGGACTATAAAATTATGAGTAAGTAATGAAGGTATGGTTAATGTTGTTAAAGAATATGAAAGCTGACTAAGATGTATCAAATCAAAAAATTAAAAAGTTTGAAAATTAGCAATAGCTTGAGCATAACAAATAAACACAGAAGAAGCAATGATACAGATAAAAATATACTCCGCATAATTGATTCAAATGTATTTTCACCTGTCAAAGTTGGCAAGTGGATCTAAAATTTTATTCCAAATCCGAGGAAATTCATTGGATGCATTATGACACAAATTCACTAAATTGCATTCTCCCCAATATCTATCAAATTTAAGTTTCATTTTTGGCATATTTTCTTGTATAAAGTCATCAACGCTACATGCATTCCTCTCAATTAATTTGTCGGTCAAAGGTGAGTATCAATTTCAAAAAGTTTTGCTGGTTGTTTATCTGCTCTTGATAGATGAGAATTTTGAGCATTTTGAGCTCGTGGTTAATTTTTACCAGTGAATAGAGCTTCTAAATTTTAATCAGGTCGAGGTCAACTAGTGCACAATCTTAGCCCGACTCCATATGAATTCCAAAGCCTTAAGCTAGATAATTATGCAGGTCGCATAGCCTACCTCATGCAAACATGTAGTGGCATTGTTAAATATTAGCTGTTTTATTTGATGATGTAAGATCAAAATCCCACGGAAATACTCACATGTCAGGCTTCTTCGTTTCAGCTTAATCAAGCGATTGGTTCCATTGAAGCAATAGCAAAGGCTTCCAAGGAGTACATCATGAATAACACTGATCTTTCTGCTAAAAAAGCTGAACTGATTGCAAAGTTCTTCAGAGATCCGAAGTATTACCTTGGTCCCAAAATCAAATGAACGATGACTTTTTAAGCTGGCAGTCACGTGCTGCAGCTATCTTGTGTAACTTTGAACCTTATCAATGTCACGTCTTTTAGTGCACATTGCCTGTAGCATAGCAAACTGAATACTGCCAGGAAATCTTATGTTTGCCTGTTTCTGTTTTCGAAAACTAGCCAGTCATATCTTTTAGATTATTATGGCACATTCACATCATGTCATATCTAAAAACCGGGAAACAAATTCAAAAAATCCACAGGAAACAGACGCTGTGAGGAACAAATGCAAGTCTAAGATTGTCGTGATTGCTGCTCGGCAGATGAGTGCTGAAGAGTTGATTAGTGCCCTCACACCATTCGGACACTTGTTTGCAGCTGACAGCATAGCTGAAAAACGAAGGCTTACTGTTTTATTTTAACAATTTATTATTCTCTACTTCCTCAGGAAAAACGATAATTCGATACATGGCAAAATATAAGCAGCAGGATCCAACAAACTTGTAATCTAGGAAGAATGCAAGAGTATCGAGTGGTTACATAATCGCCGAAACTGCAAAATTCGATGGAAAACCAAGATACCAAAATTATCTCAAGCTTGGACAGAGCAAGACACAATGAAATGTTGAAAATTGACCTCACGACGGGGCACCAAGATAAGAGGCAAGACGCAAAATGTCACTGAATACTCCACCAGCCGTAACTTCGGCCCCAGCACCCGGACCACGCACAATCAGAGGTTGCTTAGCATACCTCTGTGTCGAGAATGCGATTATATTATCAGATCCAGATAGTTGTGCAAATGCATGTTCTTTCTTGTATCTTCGCAGTTCCACTGTTCCTTTCCCGTTGACAACATCCACTACCCCGACATATCTCAACACCTTTTCATAATTCAACAAATTAGATCACTAAATAAAAATCAATAAACAGAAAATATAACTATAATGAAGTTCAAATACAGCTATAAGTCTGAAGGACACTCACTTCACCAGCATCTTCGGCCTCCTGTCTTTGTTTTGCCAAGTCTACATCAAACTGAGACAGTTGCTGAAGAAACAATTCAGGTGATGCACTATCCTGAAATAAAAACCGTAGATAATTTCATAATCAAATATTAAGCGGTGCCTCTGTCAAACAGCCATGTACTCGTCAATACTTCACTTGCCTTTAATGGTTCGGGCACAAGGGTCTGAACTGGAATATCCGACAGTTCCAGCTTTAGTCCAGACTCTCTGGCTAGGATTATCACCTGTGCCACAACCATACAACAGACAAATTCATTCCCCTTTATTCACATTTAGGAAACATAAGGACCAGGCTTGTTGTATGTCTGGTAAACAATTATGTCATGGCATGGTAACTAGCATTCTAGCAACATGGATACTAAAGGAAAGATGATGATGAAAACAAACTCCAGTCACACAAATTTTAGCCAGGACCAGGTATGCCCACAAGCTCACCATAATGCAAAGGAAAATGAACGTCAATTATTAAGTCCCTTTTCAGAACAATCTCAGGGCAGTGAGAGAATTTTGCTTCATTAAACCAATTTTCTTGAACAAAATGGTTAGGCACTAAAGGTGTAATGACAGAGCATGACAAAAAATAATAACACAATACCTTCCTGGCAACATCCATTCCAGATAAATCATCTCTCGGATCTGGTTCAGTGTAGCCCGCTTCTTTTGCATCTTTCACCACTTCACTGAAAGCTCGGGCACCCACGAAGTTGTTAAATATATAGCTTAATGTCCCACTGCGTCGACACATACACTTGGTGAGAAGACAGGTGAGTTATAACGTCCTGAGCATTTTGATTTTTGCCTATTCGGTTGGCAGCAGGACTTAAACTTACATTTCTAGAAAAATTACACAAAACTTTAAGAATTTTTTTGTTGGGGTGGAGAGATATTACCACCCCCTGGGTCCTCCACTCCCCTGTGCATAATGATTCAAGACAGAAAAAGGGCAAGCCATATTTCCTTCAGGTATGACTGGAGAAACACCAACCTGAAGATGCCTTCAATTCGCAGAATTTTATCCCCAGTCTCGAGAAGCCCTTGCAAAGTGCTAATGATCGGTAAACCAGCTCCGACAGTTGCTTCATAGAAATAATGCGTATAGGATTGACGCTGAAGAGTTCTCAATTTCAAGTACTGCACACATGACAATGTAGAAATTGAAAAATCAAGTATGAAATCTTGTTAAGATATTTTCACCAAGTATGCATAGGTATTTTCTTAGCAGAATAAATACTTAAATGCAGACATCAACGCATAACATACATGTATAATGGGAGAGATGTAGCATTTGGATGAGCATACGGGAAATGAGACAATTCACAACAAAAATTGATATTAATCAATTATTTCGGGTGTCACGTGTATGCGTTTCTTTGATACCTGATCAAGGGGACCTGAATTAGCTTTCTTATTTGGAGTGATCACGTGTATGCCTTTGCACAACCAATCATAGTAGTGGCTCGCCACATAAGAGTCTGCAGTGCAATCTACTATAACGGTATTAGGGATGAAATGATTCCCGTGAACATGCTGAACAAATTTCTGAATATCAGCCTTGTCTTGTTGAAGATCTCTCCATATTGACAAGTCAATCCCCCTAATTACCGACATGACATGTTAAGCCATTCAAATTATAAAATTAAACGCACTTTAAATTTAAGGGGTGTATTGATTTTGAACATCAGTAGAACTAGAGATAACATGCACAAATTGAGTTTGAATAGAAACATGTAGAATTTTAGGGAACCTATAGGATAAAAAATATTTCAGTAACAATTTAAAAATAGTTATAAGCATCCAAAATAAGAAATAAAGAGATTAGAAGCTCTTTTAAGAAAAGGAAGGAGAAAAATTGTTTCAAGATCTTAGACTTATTTTTTTTTTTATGAGATCACAAATCGATATCATATAGGCTCTCGTAGCTTTTCTCTGTACAAATAGAAAGCTATAACTTTTAAAAAGAAAAAAATCTATACTTCTTTTGAGTTCCAAAACATCTTATAGTATATAGGGGATCATAAGATTTTAAAGTATGTTTATACCAAACACACTCTTACTCTTACCTGTTTAAAAGAATGAAAAAGTATGGGGGAAAAAATTATCTAACACCATCTTGAACTATACAACCTCTAAAGGATCTTTCGTCAACAGAACCCCATTTTCTTTGCTCTTTTTGCTTCATCCATCAAAGAAAAATTAGTTCAATCCATGACAGAAAACAAAACTCCCGAAACTTACGTATCACTTAATAGCATAGTCCTTGATCCCATAATCCCCATTACACGCAGATCAATGTTGAACTTTTCCTTGAGGACTGCTGCCTGTACAGAGAATTGACAGACATATTAAACAAAATATAAAATTTAATATGAAAATTACAATGCTAAAAAAGAATCGTTTAAAATGTACTGTAAGGAACCAAAATGTTGATCCCAGTTTAAGATTTATTCCACTAAATTTACTAAAACCACTTGAAAACTCCAGTAAGGAGAACTTTGGCCATAAGAACATAAAATCATACATCTGAACTATTGTAAGTAAAACATAAGAATTTCATGTTGCCAGCTTGTCCACACGAGGGGAAACCCACACATAATCAGTTGGCAGTAATTTTTGTCAATACCAAATAAATTGTCTCAAGTTCGTCGCTATGATGGTGACCATTATAACACTATCTGCTTTCACAAACACTAAAACTGAATCTAATGGGGAGCAATAAAGATAATGCAAAAAGTGGTTTGTAAAACATGTGCACAATTTATGATATCAAATGCATTTTCAACTGGAAAGTTAAGGAACTTTACATCCAGAAGGAAGACATACTCCAATACAAAAGAAAGTCCAGAAATTCTGGCGCTATTGGAAAATAAATTTGAAAAATCACTTATACCTGGTCCCTAAGTTGGTCAAGCAATGTGCCACCAATCAATCCTGGTCCAATAATACCCATCGATATGGTAGTTCTTGATAGATAAAATCTTGAGTGCACAGCACGTAAAGCTTTTATGCAATCTTCTCGCTTGAGAACTACAGTAATATTATATTCAGAACAACCTTGAGCTATGGCGCGCACATTGATATTAGCCTGAACATTGGTCCACCGAGTCAGGAAATATATACATACAGTGGAAAGAAAGTAAAAGGAGAATCTTATTATCTCGCAGATGGAAAGAGTATACTATGAGGGTTTTATCAAGGATGTTTCCAACATTTGAGTATCTCATTCGATGTTAAGATGTTAGATCATAAAAATAAGTTGGAGCCTCATCAATTTCCTTCTCCAACTTATTTTTAAGGACCTCATAAGCTCCTAACGTTTATATTTTGGAGCACACCTGCTCCCATGCTAACTTTTTACTACATTTCAACACATTCTTCAAAACCTAAAACATCTTATTTCACGTTTGAAAGATCTTAAAAGCTTAGTCAAATCTGATACTAGAAACAGTTATGAGTTCCTTTAATCCACATTATTGAACAACAGACCAACTTGATTTTGCAGGAGCAGTAGTTGAGTACTTGTGATAGTATGGAAGACATTAGAAAATTATTCAATAGTTGGTAAGTTCATTAACCTTGGCAAGAGCATTAAAGAGCGTCGCACTAACTCCAGGAGTACTAGCCATTTTCTGGCCAACAGCTGCCAGAATGCTACAATTGGGAATAACTGCAATCTGCAAACATTCAATAAGAATAACATAACACAAATCTCTTGGAATATGAATACACTGTTGTCAAACAACGAATGCCTGTGGAAGAATAAATTATCAAAGACATAGGCGCCATCAATTTTAACAAATTAGTTTTAAATCATGCAGTTGAGTAATATTTAAGCAGATCTTGTCTGCAAGGGAATAAGCTTGTAGCTAAAGTTTTATTGAACCCTTAACTCTTACAAGTGATAGGATCAGATCACTTCTAGTATGCATGGGTAAATGAATTAAGAGTAATTGGTTGTCATAATGGTAATTGTGACAGCTTAATAACACGTTAAAATCATCAACAAGGTTGAAGACTGAGTTATATCACATAACATTGATACCGTGTTCAGATTAAGTAGCAGCGCTTCTTGTTGTTATAAAACAGTTCTAACATGCACATCATCCACAAATAAATGCCCTAAAAAAGCCCTTGGAGAGGAAGATTACCAAACCTTCTGCACAGGCTAATTCTTTTAGCTGTAAACTAAAGGTAAATTCTAGTTTGGAAGTAAATGGTTATTCAGAAAGTATATTGGCAAGTAATCTTTATGGAAGTAAGTAACTCGCACAGTCATATTCTCAAATGCTTCATATAATATACTCTCACCAAAAAATGCTGATTTACCTCATCATACATACATACAGTGATACATATACATACACCATGATAGATCCAAACGCTAGGTTAAAGACAAACAACCTGAGAGAGACGGCCGGCATCCAGTGCCTGACGAAACCTAATTTCTAAAGCTGCAGCTACAGCCTTAACCTCCTTCTCAGGAACAGCAAAACACACAGAGTGCTCGCTACTAGCCTGCATTCAAGTAAATCAAGTAAAATCCTCTATGAAAGTGATTGTAAACTAAATCAACAGAGAAGAAAACAGGTATACCTGGGATATCATGATTACATTAGCTCCAACATCCTTCACGGCGCCGAAAATGTCACTGGCAGTACCAGGAACACCAGCCATTCCAGTCCTGAGAAGAAAAAAATGTGAGCAATAGCTCAATCATGGGAATGGAAGGAAAAACAAAAACTGAATTGCGCACCATAGCTATCATCATAATATAAATTGAAATCTCACCCTTCAACATTTACAAGGGCTAAATTGTCGATTGTAGCAAATCCTTTAACTGGAGAATCCACCCTATGGCAATCTTCAATTCCAAAACCAGCAGGACGACAGATTACTGTACCAGGTGCAGCCAGGTTGAAGATGTTCCTTATAACAATTGGAATGTCGTATTTCATGACAGGAATAATTGTACGAGGGTGTAAAACATTTGCTCCAAAGTATGACTGCGCATGTCCATAATGATCACTAATAAGTGAAATGTTAAGACATATTACCAAAGACATCGGAAGGTATAGTTAAGTTACCATTTCCCAAGCCTCCTGATATGACAACTGCTTCAATATCACAGCCTCGCTGACTGCCAAATGAAAACATAAGAGGCAAAAAATAGCAGAATGATTCATCAATAATATCACGAATGCTCCTTGATAGCTAAAAGAATAGATTAAGGAAACAGAAAAGGATGCAGTAAATCCTCAATATATTTATTCAAAAGGATCAGGATAGTGGAATAATATAGAAAAAATGTTCTGATGTCTTCCAACTGATACAATACGGGAATGAGAGTAACAAACCTTTTCTGGGATCCGCACTGTACACACCATCAACGTCAGTCCAAATAGTGACTTGGCGTGCTTTAAATAAAGCACCCATAATTGCAGCCGAAAAGTCACTTCCATCTCTTTTTAAAGTCGTAGGTATATTCTGAGGTGTGCTGGCAATAAACCCAGTCGCGATAACTGTTTTAGCCAAATTTTGAGAGTACCACTTCTCAAGCCTTCGGCTTGACTCCAAATAATCTGGATCAACTTGATTAGAACTTGTAGGATTTACAATAAGTACATCTCGCGTGTCCATAAAAGTGCACTCCACCCCACTCTACAATACCAGGTAAAGAAATGCTATGATCAAATTGTTTCACAGAACTAGCAAAGTAGACATAATCATATCCCTAAAACAAAAAGGCATCAAGATAACAAACACCTTTCTGACAACAGCTGACAGCAATTGGGCGGACCATAGCTCACCATGTCCCACGACAAAGTCTGAAAAAGATTCCGTTGCATGACCAGCTGCAGTTCAGGATGAATTTCTTAGGTCATTACAAAATAAAACAGCATGCTTGTCACTAAAGAAAGTATAGTTTGTTGAGGAAGAAAATAAAATCAATAGTTCATGTTCATGAGATTAATTTCAGGATACAAATATTAATAAGTGTGCATATTTGCTCACGAACATGGTTTCAATAGTTCGATATTTTTGATAAATCCAGGTTGATGATGAATCCGGTTTACTGATTGTGAAACACTTAATTACTTGAATCCATAAACGGAATTATTTTATTTTTTCTCCCAATGATTCTAATCAAATCCCTTTTTTAGGACACAACATTGGTACATTGGATAATGGGGAGGTCCAGATGTCCATATATATGATTCAATAGAATAGTCAAACTCAAGTCGGAATAGATAATCATTGCAGAAACAGAGGCCTATATGGAAACTAAGATGGCGCTCTGTGCCATCATAGTGTAGGAACAGAAAGTAAAGACTGCTGAGAATGTTAATCTTTGTTTCGGAGTCCTTGGACAACATTCAAAGAAAAATGGAGATAAAATACAGTTATAGGTTTTGTTGATCCACTAACTCTTTCCGTTACTTGCTTCAGAAGATATTCATGCCATATGGTGAGGGAAACATAATCAAGGAATTTCGTATTCTAAGACATCAACAAACAGAAGAATTAAAAAAGTTTGGTTAGAGCTGGGTGCAGACCCAGCAGGGCTGGGAGGTAAATGGTAGCAACCACCCCCCTAATAACAAAAACAAATTTGTTATATGTAATTCTTCTAAAAGAACCAAGTTACCCCCACCCCACCACACACACACACTCTGATACGTCTTAACGCCCTTGGTGCAAATTATGAGCCACCCCTGTTTACACAAAACAAATGACAGCACTACTATAGTAAATGGGTCAAAACCATTGATATAATGATAATTATTTCTGCCAAAAAAACTACTTAGGCATTTCACATGCATGGCATACCAATGTGTATTGCGCGTAACATTGCCTTGAGGTTATTAATATCCTCATGCAATCGAGCCAAGAAATTAGCCAGTTCATCCCCTTCAAGTAGATCAACTGCCGTCAACTTGTGCTTTTCTAAAACAGCTTCTAATGCAATTACATAGGAATCATCCCGAGACTGTGCCTTGTATATGAGATCATACATCATGTCGGTCACCTTTGACATAGCTGACACAACAACTAATTTTCTCTCTGACTCATCCTTAACAATAATGTTAGCAACATTTTGGATCCTTTCAGAATTTCCCACGCAGGTGCCACCAAATTTATGAATAGACCAAGTGTCACCCTTCGGAAGTTGAGCATTTCCAACAGCTTCATCCAGTAGAATATCTAGAAATATAGTCATCATCCCGGAAAAATATAGTTCATTAGTGACTCTAGATTCTGTTATTTGTTTGAAACGTTGAATCCCTATGTAAAGATGGTAAAAAAAAAACCTGCACTAGTAACTGATGCAAAGATATTGAGCTTATACGAATCCGTCCCTTGTAACCGAGAAAAATGACCTGTTCTGTGGATAAAAAATAAGATAAATCTTCAGCTAATGCATAGGAGAGTAAAAAATAATTTAACAACCGTCCATAAAAAACTGCAATTCTACAGCTTCCAAAATTAAACTGTTTACAGATAAACAGTGACAATTAACGAGAAGATAAACCTACAAAACTAAAGATCATGCTGGAATGTTAAAATAAACAGAAGAGTGTTTTTTTCCTTGTTGCTTCCCTGTATGATGGAGAGATGTCAATTCCAAAAGTAACTTTCGGGAGTTATGTCAATGATTTGCTAGTTCCAAAAGGTGGTTGTAGAGAAAACATGGATTTGTTTTTTTTTTATGTCTGAAATGATAAAGGGATAGAAGAAGAACAATTTTTTATTGTGAAAAAGTGAATTATTTCAACCAACAAATGGTTCGATTCTAACTTAGAACGGTTCAGGACCAAGCGAAATTTTGGACAAGATGTAACTTGTAATGCTCTATAAACTGGAATTAAACAAACAACCACTAAAGAAAAGCAATCTTAAAGTCACGAGAAAGAACAAACGAGAAGAAACTGGTATCCTAGGCAATTCAAGAAATAAACCACGAAAACAGATGATACATCTTTCTACAAGCTCTGGTCGTGCTATCCACAGTAAAACATTTACTTTATCTAAAATAATGAATTGCATGACCACATTCATAAAAAATAAAATAAAATAAAATATTTTTTAAAGCATACATGCGCATTTCGTACAAATATTATTTAACCCGGTGATCCAGTAGAACCAACCCAATAAACGGTTTAAAATTAGTTCTGCAAAGATTGTAAATTTAATCGCTATGATCGGATTCCAAAAACATACAACCGGGGAAAAACACCGTCCCAGGTGGTTATGCAGACAGTGAATCATCAATTTATTAACTGCTTTCAAACCCCAGAACATAAACTGAAATCTTTAAGCGTCCAGGTGAGGAGAAACTGGAAAGAAATGAACAAACAATAGAAACGAAATGCCCCATTTTTTCCAGCCAAGAGACACGGGAGTTGGCTACCTGGAGAGTGGAGCGCCTTGAAGGAGAGTGAAATGATGGATCTTGGTTGGTGGAGCCAATAATTTGTGGTGTTTGAAGAACGGGCATGAAGACAGATTTTGTAGAGAAGAAGAAGTGAATGCCATTTCCCTTCTCCTCCGTTGGGCGTTGTACTTTTGCGGCTGCGTGTTTTACAGTAATAATAAATACATATAATTGATGAGTCAATCTGATATGTGATGCTGAATTCCAGTGTCTCTCCATAATAACAAATTATATTATGTTTTATCAATCAGTGTCTCGGTTCACCTTATAAATAATTATTGTTTTACATAATAATTATGAATGCTATTTACAAATTTAATAATATAGTAAATAATATTTTCATAAATTAAAAATATTAAAATATATTTATTACACCACACACATAGTAAGATTTAAAGTTCTTTCGCATATAGTAAAACTAGTTCATCGACTCACGTGTAGCGTGTTTTTACAATATTTTTTATAATTCATTTGGTTTATATTTAAATGAAGATCAAAATGTAATTATAAGAAATAGTGAAATACTATATTCTAATTTTGATATATAAATTAAAAATAAAAAAAAAGAAGAAAAAAGAGAAAAGTATGAATTCAACCTATAATAATCATGAGAAAAACAACATCATCAAAAACTTATGTGAGACGGTCTCACAGGTCATATTTTGTGAGACAAAAATATTGTTTGGGTGATCCATGAAAAATTATTATTTTTTATGCTAAGAGTATTATTTTTTATTATGAATATCGATAGAGTTGATCCGTTTCACAAATAAAGATTCGTGAAATCGTCTTACAAAAAACTTCTCAAAGACAACCTCCTCAAAGACAACAGAAGGAGAAAGAGCTTTAAAGTCCGCCATGTTAAGTTATTCTCAAATTAAATCAAAATCACGTATTTTCTTTGGGTAAATAAATACTATATTTATGCAAAAAATACTCTCTATTTAATGACCATACCTTTTATAGTGTAACCAATATTTTTTATGTCCTTAATTTAATTTTGGCCTTACAAGAAAAAAAAATATTTAAAGTGAAAATTTAAAATATAATAATGTTTTTATTAATTAAGAACAAAAAATGGACTCAACACCACCTTTTCTCCAGCTTTCCTTCTCCTCGCATCATAATCATCTTGCAAACCTTTCCTTTTTTCCCTTCACACTCCGAAATCAAACCAAGTCCGTCATTTTCTCTCCTTGCAATCTACTCAGATTTTACTGAGACCGACCCTTCTTCAATTTTTTATATGGAAAATATCTTAGAGGCTACTGATGAGTTTCAAGACTGGGAGGTTCTCCCCTCCAACTCCTGTCTTAATTCTGCCGACTCTTTCCATGATATTCATTCTGGACCCTTTATTCAGAACAACCATTTCTCCTATGACGCTCAGAGTTCTTCCTTGGAGGATTTCGATGATAACAAATCAGCAGACTCAGGTAATCCCAGTTGGATTGATCCCGGGTCGGATGAGAATCCCGTTCGCTACCTTTACAAGGAATCCGGCGAGTTCTGGTCGGATTCCAGCAGTGCCCAGTCCGATGACCTCAGAACTTGCGATTCTGTGGGGGGAAATGGGTCTAGTCTTTCCCAAATGCAAGCGGGTTCAGAAGGAACGGGGGAAATAGGTGAGGGAACAGTGGAAAAGACGGAGGGTTTGGATAACTTATGTTCCGAATTCACTCGAATTGTGGAGGTTTCTAAGAAATTGGATGACTCTGTGCAGAGTTCTGTTGTGGGTATTGACTGTGACACGAGTTCGTGTGATGAGGTGGAGGCTTCAGCCGTAGAAATGCTCCAAAACGAGTCGATCGGACGCGTGGGTGGTTCTGTTGTGAACGGGAATGGAAACCATAAACCTGTTGAGATAAAAAAGAGTGGTGTGTTGTGGTGGAAGATGCCAATGGAGTTCCTGAAATGCTGTTTGTTCAGAATGAGTCCGGTTTGGAGTTTATCTGTTGCGGCTGCTGTGATGGGGTTTGTGATTCTGGGCCGCAGATTGTATAAGATGAAGGCTAAGACCAAAATATTGGAGATTAGGGTTGCTTTCGATGATAAGGTCAGTGTATTTTCATTGATTATTTTTGTACTGTTTCAGATATTAACACTGCCCTGCATCAAATTCTCGAAATCAAAGTTGTTAATATAATGCCGTTTATTATCTGAAAATAGTATTGATTATTGATCATCGGTGTGAAAGATTGCATTTTTTTTATTTCCTGGAAATTGTGACTGTGTCTAAGTGTCTTTACGTTAAGTAGTGTAAACTGCATTATTGAGCCTATTGCTGATATAAAAGACCTTCATACTTTGTTACTGATCCAATAGTTTCTCGTGCTTATTCTTTCTAGAGCCAGGGGGCCTATATAGCCCAAGAGAACGCCATATGTTGATGAAATCTTTGAAGTAAAAAATGATTCTAAGTTTGCATGTTGAGAATGTCTTAACGTGATACCATAGCTTATAAAATGTTGTACCAAGTTTGTGACACCGAATTTAAAGTTGTTTTCTTGGGCGTAATTTCCACTTTGCAGAAGGCATCTCAGGTCATGAGCCGAGCTGCGCGTCTGAACGAATCATTTTCAGTGGTGAAGCGTGTCCCTGTGATTCAGCCTTCGCTGCCTGCTGTCGGGGTCACAACTTGGCCTGCAATGAGTCTCAGATAAGCATAGTTTGTTATCCTTTAGCTGGAAAGAATATATTTCTCGTCATGTTGAGGACGAGACAATCATCTGTAGGCTTCAATTCTCTCCTCTGTATAATATTGTGTGATTGGTTTGTTTTGCCTTGAAGATTTGTTTCTGTGTGTGTATCTAAAACTTTTACTTGCTTGTTTCATGGCATCCCTCGATTTTTCTTTTCATCTTATTATAGATTTTGTGCAAAAAATGCATGATGTAAAATCGAAGTCGTAGCACTATATTTTCTGTACAAACACCAGACTCAAAATTCAGCATTAAGTTAGGACTATATTCCATCTTATGTTTCTTGTTTGATTTTGTTAATGTAAAATGAATCGGACACTTGGTTTTTTAATTCGTTGTAGAGTTTAATGGCCCAGCAACACCATAATAAGATCTCGAACACAAAACACAAGAACTTACATTGATGGAGGTCGTGGGGGCAAAATTTTTTAAAAAAAAATTTAAAAGGAGGCAAAAGCAAATATTAGAGGAGAAAGTAAAAATATATAATTATTTTTAAGTTTTTAGTAAATTAAAATAAAAAATTGAGGAAGATCTCACCCATCAGCTCCCTCTTGGCTCCGTCACTGTTCACGTGAGAATCAAAAAACTTAATTGATCAACAAGAATGTACGAGTACAAGCACAAGATTACAGCAACAATCTAAGACCAATGAGTCATTTGCCTCATCTACAGCGTTCCGTCCAGTGATCCCTTGCAGTCTCTATCGATTATCATTATGTTTTTTCTTTAAAAGAAAAAAGAAAAGACAACTTCAAAAAAGGAACACAGTAAGTTTCGTTGCAGAAAAATCTTGACTAGATTTATCTTTTGCAGGAAATAAGCTTTCCGTGAATAAAAAATAACATGATCCCCACGGTGGATTCAGATTTTTTTTTTTTTTTTTTTAAAANCATACCACAAGATTTGATAACTTATATATAAGAAAAAAATAAATGAAAAACATAAAAAACTGTAAAATTTTTATTATTATTCTACATAAATTACTATATAAATCATCTGTGTTTGAGCAAATTTTGACTGAAATTCTCTTGCTTCCATAAAAAAATAGTCTAATCTAATCTAACGCCACTATTCAGTCGGTTTCATTTTTTTTAGTCGATTTTGTTTGTGAGTCGACCGACCTTCGAGAGGAAGTGGGACTGGGAGGATCAAATGGTCAAAGAGATATTTTTGTCAATTCATATCCAAAATCCGAGCTCGAAATTTATATGTTAGAATTTCGAACTTTTTGAGCTCGATCATACCAAAATTTTAAATCAAAAGCTCGATCACCAAAATTTTAAATCAAATCAATCTCGAATAGTATGATATTAACTCTACTCCTTTGCAGCCATAACTGCGGCTCGATTCACATGACAAAAAATCTTTTATATTATTTTCTTTTACATTAATTTTATTTTGACCACTTAAGTGTTTACTGCCAGTTGGTGTAAATTTTTTTAAGTGGGCTATTGCTGCTCATGATTGATTGAGTATTCAAACTTCGGATAAAATAAAAAAACCGAAATTCTAAACAAAAAAAACTAAACACCGAACCGAATTGTAATTCGGATATAAATATTAAAACCAAAGTTTATTTTTATCAATTTGAATTATATCCAAAACCAAATCGATCGAAAAAACTAAAATTTCATTAAATTAATAATTTTATTTATTTTTTATTTATATTATATATTTTTTGATATATTTAGAGAATGAAAAATCATTTTTAATAATTTTTAATTGGTTGTTTATTTAATTCATTTAGACTTGATACTTACGTATTTTCATAAGAAATCATTTAAAAGATAACATATTATATTTTACAATATATTTATATTATTATTTAAATAATTGTACTAAAACCAAAATAACTGAATTGTTTTGATTGAAAACCGAACCGAAAATAAATGATTCAGATATTAGATTATATAATTCTAAAACTGGAAACCAAACCGACCGATTATAACCTCTACTCATACCTCGTGCCATCCCTTATGGTGAAACCTTATTCCCATTCCAAATTAGCCCGGAAAAAAATAATTTGAAAGAAAACTATTTCGAGAGTAAAAATAAAAGATAAAAAGAAAATTGTTGTATAATACAGACGTCCCATACAAAAATTATTTATGCATCAAGAATTACAGTCGATACACTAGTCTACAGAATTAACAGTAGACATACAATTCTAAAGATTTGATCAGCGTGCCACTTTTCATTTGAATAACATATATTGATAAAAAGTGAAGAGATGGAGTTTGTCAATTTGATTGCTCCTGGATGGCGTGGCCATTTAGAGTCTTAGACGCATATCCTGAACTGGTTTAAAGATAAAAATTTATGTACATTTACGTCTTAGACGCATATCATAGATTTTATCTCATGTTACCCTCCCGCAGAACATCTATCATGTTGAATATCCTCTTGCCTGAATTCGATTTAACCTGTATACATGAAACACTCTAGATTTGAACATACCACTGGGAAACAAAACGGCATGCAAAAAAAAAAAAAGAGATAAAGCTCGTATGAGTATTATGCCTCCAAAGTGTTCGTTTCAGTTATTATCAGCAGGCTAAAGTGAACGAGTGGTTGTATGATGATTAAATTAGAAACGAGCACGTTAAGCGAGTTTAAATGCAGTGATAGGAAAAAAAATTAAAGTTGGTTTAGTCATGTTCAATGTTGGTACTGAGGCGCATATGACTTAGTGACGGTAGCAGATACACATTGGCAGAACCATATGGAAGATTGAGTTGCTAAGAATAAAGTAATTGATTTGGGATCACTGGTGAACAGATATGATACAAGTTCATCAAATCGAACACTAGCTAAAGAAATTTCAAGAATTACCTTCTTGGCAAGAAAAAGAATTGCATCCACAGTTCCTTCAGCATAGATGGATCTACCGCAAACATTGTGCTGAAACTCAAAGGAAACACTTTTCCCCACATATATATTTTTTTAAAAAAGTGGGAAAAGGCAAAAACAGCTAGTAAGGAGAGTGAAAGGAGAATTTATAATATTTACACTTGAAAGTGGATGAGACCAAACAGAAAATGATGAGATGAGTGAAGATATTTACGTGCCATCAGGTGATGATAGATGATACATGTGAAATGCATGACCAGATAAATGCTCTTCTGGAACTCCCACCATCTCGGTTTGTAACTTGGGGTCTCGAATTTGCATCACCTGATAGGATCAGAAAATAAGAATTTTTATGAAAACATCAATAAAGTCCCTATTGAGAGAAGAATGCTGCCAACCCTGGTTTTCCAGGGATTAAGATAATGTTAACTAGTTTTTAAATCAACAGAGCAAAAGGATCTTTAGCAACAACAAAATTCTCTAATAAACAACTCTTCAGGTAAGGAAAGAAGCTGGATCATAAAGGATAGATTGCACACTTCATTCCTCAACTTACACTGTGATATCTTCCCACTGGTTTCAGTTTCTAGTGGGTGTACCGAAAAAAGAAGGGATACGGATAGAAAAGGTACAGGTATGCCAGCCAGACGGCTGTGAATTATCTAGGTCACAATAATTGGATCTTTTAACTTGATAGCGGAAAGAGTTGCACAAAGTTTTTTTGCGCAAATCTGCGAGCTTCATTCCACACATAAATTATAACTAAATACCAACTTCACACAAAAGAAAAAGATTGCTAAATCCAATCCAGAACACAGTGAAGCAACAAAAAGACTAACATGCAAGAGTTTTCTTTACATGTTGAACTTAAATTTGAGCCAAGGTGTATAACCGGGTGCTAATTTTCTCAATGAGTTGGCATCCATTTTCATAAAAAAAAAAAGACTATAATAATTATATCTCCACAAATGCTCACCTGATCTAGTTCGTAGGAAACTCCAAGTTTCTGAAAGCAAGAGATAACATCCTTGGCAGTTCCAGAAATGTCCAATTTGCTTGCTTGATGGGACTCCATCACCTTGTATAAAGTTCGAATGTATCAGAGAGAATATATGTTTCTTTCAACTTCAAAACAAATTACAGGGTAAAAGACTGAGAAAAAGTAAAACCCTTAAGTTGAGGTAGAAATGTAATAACAGGAAAGATGGTAAAAGATAGCAACAAGAATTCAATAGCATGACTATTGACAACACGCGAAGTTTTAATTAAAAAAAAAACTTGAGGTGAACAACATAAAGTTAATTTGAAAACAGCAATAATTGCTCGAGACGCAGTAAAGAGCTCAAGATTAAAGATGACAAGATGAAGAACTCGAGATCAATGGTGACACAATGAAAGGTTTCAGATCACTTATGCACCAACCCTATGCAAAATCTATTCTTATCATTGAGAGTAAAGAAACATACCTCTAACTTATATCCAGAAAATGCTCCAGGAAATTTTTCTGCCATAATTTCCATGGCTGCAAGAAATGCGACCACCTATGAAAGTTCAGATAAACAAGTTTAACATGTATTCGAAGTATACGAGTCAAAAGTCAATAAATTCTTGGCACCTGTTTTCCCATTTGAGGTGAAATCACAGCATAGACCTTTGAGTCCTCCACGGTCTTATAGAGCAGCTCCCTGTCTCCTCCAGTGGTTCCGACCACAAACGGTACCCCAACTTTGCAATATAGAGCAGCATTTTCTGTTCACCGCATCAAGATAGCACAAAATTATCAGATTACAGGATACCATCAAGAGCAGCAAAAACATTCAAAGTTATTGAACGCCCTTAGCTTCCTTTTAAGTCTACACACCCAATGTTGTAGGAAAAGCCAGTGCTAGTGAGAAAGATAACCAACACGTTAAGACACTGCTGCAGGAAGCGATATCAACTGCCAGCTAGGATTGTGTAAAAGTTTGATACAGAATTTCCCATTCATTAGTCAATCTTTAGCGACACTAGAATGGATTTAAAAATTTTAAAAAAAAAATGATTCACAACGAAAAATATACTCTAATTTTATGTAAAACACAAAAGTTTCAACTCAACCAACTCAAAGTCTAAAGTATAAACACTAAACAAAAGCAAACATTACTATGAAAAGAGACAACCGTGTTTACCATTAACAGCAGTCGGAACAGTGTAGTCGACGACAATTAAATTCGGGTAATCATTAAACGTAGAAGCCAGAATCTTTTCTCTATCCGTAGGACCATGCACTTCAATCTGTTTCCCACAGGCATCCACAATTTTCCCAGCGTCATCTGTGCCTCCTAGTGCCACAGGCACAGGATCAAGTCCAGCAGATATAGCTGCCTCAAGAACAGCCCTTCCCATTTTTCCTGTACAACCATTCACCTGCAACAAACATTGCGTGAATACATTTATATGCTGAATGTGAATAACGTTCTTCGACGCAACAAGGACTTACCATTATAGGAATTCCAACATTTTTGGACACAGCTGAATGAGACAATGCCACAGATTGAACTGAGGCGCCTGACATCGTCACGAAAAGCTTTCGACAGTGGCTAGACCTAGTTCCTACGAAGCTTTCAAGCCGCAGGGGTAGCTTATTGAGCTGCGAAATCGCGGAGGTGATATTGAGCGGGGCCTCAGCCAAGAAAGCCATTAACGACGTGGGTGGCGGACTAGGTGGACTTTGAAAAGGAAGGAGAAGGGCAGCCGGGTTTTAGCACCAGGGGTGGACCAGAAATTTATGTCAAGTTGACGCAAATAATTCACATTAAATATATATATATAATTTCTTAATCTCTAATCTTTTATGCTTTTTTAATTTTTATTTTTTAGTACTATCTTGACTAAAAACAAAATTTTATCATATTAATATTCCAAAACTTTATTGTATTGTATTAATATTCTAAAA
The DNA here is from genome assembly GCF_012295235.1 of Primulina huaijiensis. Lineage (NCBI taxonomy): Eukaryota > Viridiplantae > Streptophyta > Magnoliopsida > Lamiales > Gesneriaceae > Primulina > Primulina huaijiensis. The sequence goes on from NW_027360836.1 coordinate 562,095, forward strand.
ATTTAATGTTCATGATCTGAAAATTTGATGGGTAAATAAATATTTAGTTACTCGAAAACGTTTTTGTGTGTGTCAAGCCAGCATAAATTCTTGAAACTACTAAGTTTTTTTTGGAACAATGCAAGCACGAGAAAACTAGATAGGGAAAAAGGAACAACTAGATATCATCCTCGTGCGTTCGAAAGGAACATAATATATCCAAAATGAGAACAAGCACGAGACAGAAAACATGGAGCCAAGACCAAGCTGAACAAATCTTGGTTCAAAAGCTCAGCGCATATGAATGGACCAATAAAGCGTCTAAATGTATTATAACGTACGTACAGATAGAGAAATATATGTTAGATAGCAAGATACCGAACATATTCTGCTGCCAAAAGCTATCAGAACTATATCAACAGCTACACCATTTCAAATAGAGAGTTTAGGACGCTAGACTTTGTTAACCAAATCTGTAATAAAATCAACGAGAAGAGTGGTAATTAACAGAGTCACGCATGTCATGTCGTCCTGGCCTAGAACGACTGATGTTATCCAATGCGGATCCATATAATCTGCTGCTGTGGCCATAATCGATACCATCATTGTACATGGTTGAGTGGGGGTGGTGTCCAGACACTTCAAAGGGAACTGGAGAATCAGAAAAACTTGCTAACGTGAGTAATAATGACAGATAAATAATAAGACAAGTAAATGACAGACGGAAAAGTCATCCATCACCTCGTGCATGATTAATTTTGTGCTCCAAAAAGTGGCGTGGTGTTGGTAATCCCGTAGATTGTGGTGAGAATTCCCCGTGATTATCTGGTGGAGGACGCGGCCTTGGTTTGAAAGAAGAATTAACAGTGGGTGACGTCTGCATTTGTAAACTTACAGATGGCTTGTCTTGGCCAGAAATCTGTAACACAAAATGGGATTTTGTTACTGTTGCTCACGATAAATCAACTACTAGGTAGTAGGCTACCAGTTGTCCTCACGCCTCAATGAATGGCATCTAAACACGCACAAGCTTCTATATATCATTTAGAAGTAAAAACTAAAAACTTGTCATTATGAAATAAAAAGATCAGATTATCAAGTGTCATACTCTAAACTTCAATGTTCTCCTGTAGAGTGTCACAAGACCAGAGAAAAGCTTGACGGCATACTCTGCAATCTCTTCTGACTCATATTCAGCAAATGCGAAGCCTTTTGGCTTGCAAGTTTCCTTGTCGCGGGGAATATGCAACTCCACAACATGGCCAGCTTGAATTAGAATATCATATAGTACCCTTTCACTCACTCTATCATCAATGTTTCCTGCACCGTGGACAAGCACTTAAACTCGCTATTAGTTTTCAAACAAGACCAACTTCAACCAAGTTGGCGGAAAGCAAAAATTTAAAGGTCCAACTTATTTTAAATTTTTTTCCCCAGAAAACAATCAACGAACAAAAAAAAAAAAAATTTCTATTGGTGATATTCTCATTGAAATCTGACAAAGTTGGTGGGACGATACGGGAAGGAAGTGCATCAGCATCGAAAATATGATCCGTGCTCGTGCTTATGCCAAATATTCGGAGATGGATAATAATCAACCTCAGAGCCAATTAACATGGCCATATGTGGTCTTTTAAGGGAGCAGAAAATTTACAATAGATCCATAGGCATCAGTGGATTGAATTATAAGCTCTCAAGGAAAAGACTTCCCTTTCTCAAGTTCAACATGAAATTGAAACTTCACGGGATATTTCAGTTCCTTTTATTTTCAGAAATAGAACAAACAAAGATAGGGCACCAGTTACAATTACCAAATCGCCGAAAACCAATTAAGCAACCAATAACGGAAACTATGCGTGCAATATAAACTGTCGAAAAAAATTTACAGTAAAAAAAGGCACTACAATTGTACCCAGCCAAACCAAATTGAAAACACAATTGAATCAGGTCATAACTCACCAATATAAACAGAGGAATACGAGTTGTTAGCCATGATTGAGACAAATCTGTCGAAGAAACGGCAGCAATTTATGAATGTATGGAATAACAAGGATGAGGCTGGCCCGACTCCCGAGGAAGCGAGCGTGGTGAACTATCAAAGGAGACAATTGGGCCTGTGGTAATGTAAAGTACGGGGCCTTTTGGGTTGAGTTTAGTCCATAAGGTGGTAATTATGGGTTGGGTTTTCCCCAAAATTTCGACAAAAGCTTCAACATATCTATTTACCATCTAAAACAGTTTCGAAGATTAGTATCTTTGTTTGACAGTGATACCACAAACATACAGAATCTCGGCCCATAAAGCCTCAAGCCTATGACATAACTCAAGCCAATGAGCCCATGGGCATGACGAATGTAATTTGAGCGAGCATCTTAGCCGGCCCATTAGTTGGTCGACTAGTCGAGCATATGCAAGCATGCCATAACACTCAAATATCCTATTTAAGGAAACTATATTTTCGGGGATATGAATTTTCTGACAAGGATCGGTTATCTAGAATCTTACCAAGAAAGCATCTATAAATACCAAGTTGATTTCTTGATCATTCACATATAAGATTTGCTTTAACAAGAGATATTTTTCTCTATTTATACTGAAAAAACCTCTTGGCTTTTTTTGTGATTCCAAGTTTTTTCTTAGATGAAGTTTCCAGTTTGGTTTGTTAGTCAATTGTCAAGCTGTCTCTCTCGTTCTCTCTAGGGTTCGATGAGAGTTTGTTCTTTCTTCGTATAGAGCTTTATTATTCCTGATTCTCATGGATTATGAGGAAATAGCAAAACGAGTGAGTTCCCTAAATCTCTCCGCAGATAAAGATGCGGGCAAGATTATAATTCCGGAAGACTTAACTTCCATAGGTCAACAGAAATTGGAGTCTTGTCTGGTGGGCAAGGTTTTTTCTTCGAAGGCGGTGAATCGGGAAACTTTTCTAGTTCAGATGCCGCGAATATTACGACCAGAACAGTTTGTTAATATAAAGGTGATCGGTGAGAACCTCTTTCTTCTGGATTTTCACTCTTTGGTTGATCGACGTCGTGCTTTATGGAATGGTCCGTGGTAGTTTTTCAAAGATTAGGTAATATTCAAAGCTCCGGTAGGGCTCCAGAAATCGACATATTTGACATTCGACGAAACGCCTGTTTCGGTTCAATGACACAAGGTCTCTTTGGCGTTCATGCTCGCTCCAATCATAAATAATATAGGTGAACGTATTGGTAAGGTGTTGGAAGTTGAGGCAGGAGGAGATGGGTGATGTAAAGGGAAGTTCTCACGAATCAGGGTAGCTTTAGATATATCAAAGCCTCTAAAGCAATGGGTGTGGGTTCAACCAGAAAATGAAAAAGACGAAATATGCATTCTCCTAATATATGAGAGGCTATCCAATTTCTGCTACGGTTGTGGAAAATTAGGACTTTAGATATATCAAAGCCTCTAAAGCAAGGGGTGTGGGTTCGACCAGAAAATGAAACGGATGAAATATGCATTCTGCTCTAATATGAGAGGCTATCCAATTTCTGCTACGGTTGTGGAAAATTAGGACATGTTATTTGAGATTGCACTGATCATGGGATTGTAGGGACTGAGCAACCTTTTGGTAATTGGTTGCAGGCTTTGTCGGTAGAAGGGCATAGGAAAGATTCACTCCACTCATCAAACAGCCCGACTTCGAGTGGATCGACCAATGCACCTAACCGGGTAGTTACTGATAATATTATTGTCCAGCTTCTCCGAGCTTTACTACCCTTGGCTCGAAGGGAGAAATTGGATAAGAAAGATGATAGTGCCACAGCTAATGATAATGTCAGTGATATGGACATAAATCTCTCGGTCATGTCCAAATAAGGTTATGAGACCTTTGAAGAGAAGATAGTGAAGAAGGGCTAAGAAAGCAGTACTATTGAGCCATAATTTGTGATTGAGGGTCAGCAGAAGAAGAAATGCAAAAGCTTGGCACGTGGTAGTCCCATACTAACTAAGGTAACACCGGTTGTTTTTTGTGATGAGAATCCAAATAAGCGCATTTTCAGATCAGGACAATTATATTGTCTCGCATAAAAGGGTTGTGTGGATGATGATTCGGACAATGAATTTGTTCCTGAAACAGCGGTGGCTGCGGAGTAGCACCACCAATCACCATGAGTTGCTTGGCTTGGAATGCACGAGAGCTTGGGAACCAACGTGCATTCAGAGAATTGAAGCGTGTCTGAACGAAATCCAATTCTGGTTTTTCTCTGTGAAACCAAATTAAAGCAGTATCAATGTCGGCTGTGGAAAGAGAATCTAAAATTTCAGGGGCTTTTTTCAGTGGGTTATATTCGTAGGAGTGGAGGTTTGATGTTATTATGGAGTGACAGTATTGAAGTTAGTATTCAGTCCTATTTGGTGGGGCATATTGACTGTATAATGAAACAAGATGAGAAGTATTGGAGATTTACAGGATTCTATGTTCACCCTGTGGCCTCTATGTGTGAACACTCTTGGCAGCTTATTCGACGGCTGTCTAGCATCCCTGAATTGTACCATCTTCCTTGGTTGGTTGTGGGAGATTTCAATGAGATACTTTTTGAATTGGGAAAAATTGGGGATTATTTAGACCTCTATCTCAGATGAATTCTTTGCTAATGCTTTAGAAGATCATGCTCTCATTGATTTACAATGCAAAGGAAACCTTTTCACGTGGTGCAACAGGAGAAAAGAGGAAGATATGATGTTAGCCAGACTGGACGTTTTGTTTGAAAAGTGTCATGGAGTAATTTGTTTCCCATGGTTGAGGTGGATTCTTTGGATCTGATCACAGGCCAATTTCTATACAGTTGTGCCCGGTTGGTTGTAAACAATTATGTGACCAGATTTCCGAAAAGATTTACTTTTGAACACAAGTGGTTGTTAGAGGATGATTTCTCATAAGTTTTTCGAGGAGAGTTGGGCTGACGTCTCTTTGATTTCGTGTCTACCGAATCGATTGGCAAAGTGTAGTCGTTTCTTGAACAGATGGGCGGGGGATCGGTTTACTCGCTTGGGATCGCGAATCAAGAACTTACGTAAAGAATTGTATTATTTGCGGAAGATCTCGCCTGTTAAAAATAATTTTGATCGAATTTTGCAGATTGAACAAGAGATAGAGAAATTGTGGGACCTAGAAGAGATTCATTGGAAACGAAGATCGAGAGTAAATTGGTTGAACAATGGGGATCACAACACAATTTTTTCACTTTTATGCTTCGAACAGGCGCCAGGTTAACTATATCAGAAGATTGCGGAATTTGAATGGTGTTTGGCTTTTGGATGTTCCTGGTATGGTCTCTATTGCAACAAATTATTTTGACGCTCTGTTTTTCTCATCTAACCCTTAACCACAGGATATTGAGGATGTTTTGGAATCTGTTGAGCCAGTAGTAGGACACCGTTTGAACGATATATTATGTGCATATTTCTCAGAGGATGATGTTCGAAGGGCAGTGTTTGATATGCAACCTTCAAAAGTTCCGGGCCCGGGTGGATTCACCGCTCTTTTTTATCAAAAACTTTGACCGGTGATTGGACATGACGTTTCGAAAGAAGCGCTGACGATTCTAAATAATCATGGTGATATTTTTAAGTGGAACTCTACTGTCATAACCCTCATCCCTAAAGTAAGAGGACCAGCCACTATGAAAGATTTTTGGCCCATTAGTTTATGCAACGTTTGCTATAAAAATTGTGGCTCGTGCGATTACCAATAGATTCAGGTCAATCCTCTCTTTTGTCATTGATGAGTATCAAAGCGCATTTATCCCAGGTCGGTTAATTGTGGATAACATTGTCGTTGGCTTTGAGTGTATGAATTGGATCAAGAATAAAAGGAAATAAAAGACAGGGTATGATGCATTTAAATTGGACATGAGTAAAGCATACGATAGAGTGAAGTGGAGTTATCTTCGAGCTCTATTGCTTAAGTTGGGGTTTGCAGAGAGTTGGGTGAAAATTTGATTATGCAAAGTGTCACCTCGGTGCGCTACTCTTTCTGTCTTAATCAAGCAGTCTATGGAGAAATAACCACCCCAAGAGGACTAAGACAAGGAGACCGTATTTCCCTTACTTGTTTGATCTTTGTGCGCAAGGTTTGTCCTCGATAATCACTAAAACTGTGGCTAGGAAGCAATTCAAATGAGTCAAGGTAGCAGCTTCTAGCCCCACTATTTCCCACTTATTATTCGCTGATGACAATTTGATTTTTTTCCGAGCAAAGCGTGATGATTGCCCGCAAGTCAGATATTGCTCAAAACGATTTGAAAGGGCTTCAGGACAATTGGTTAGTTATGATAAATTAGCACTGACTTTCAGCCCGAATACATCTTCCCAATCAGCCAATGACATCAAAATCAATCTTATCTGTAGAAATGGTAAAGGGTCATGAACTTTATTTGGGACTTTGTGCCAAAAAAAACATACAATTTTCTTACCTGCGGTGCGTATCTGTAAGAAAATTCAGGGTTGGAGTTCTAAACTTTTCTCGATAGGTGGTTGGGAGGTTCTCATAAAATCGGTATTGCAGGCGATACCTCGTATACGATGTCATGTTTCAAGCTACCAATTTCTTTATATCAGGGCAATCTTGTGCTAAATTTTGGTGGAATGAAAAAAATGAGAAAGGAGGAATGCATTGGACAAAATGCGATGATCTTCGCAAACCAAAAAGTCAAGGTGGGAGGAGTTTAAGAAAATTGACAGCTTTTAATTGTGCATTATTGGCCAAACAGGTGGGGCAATTTATCCAAGCCCCTAACTCGTTGATGGCAAAGGTTAATAAAGCCCGTTACTTCAAAAATTCTGATATTATGGGTGCCGATTTAGGATCTAATCCTTGTTTTGTGTGGAAAAGAGACTTTGTTGGCGAGTTGGAGATGGTAAAAACATTTCTGTTTTTTCTTATCCTTGGATCCCTCTGACGTTGAGGCAGAGGCCATTTTGGATATTCCCTTGAATATGAATGGTTGTATGGACATCAGATTTTGGATAGGGAGCCCCAAGGGTATATATTCTGTGAAAATTGGATATCTCAAAGAGGTAAATTCTATGGATCCACCTTATTTCAGTCCTTTTTTCCTTTACAGCGGTGGTGGAAGCTTGTGTTGAGCCTCCGTATCTCTCCGAAAGCCCGTATCTTTATGTGGCGCCCTTCAAGGGACTCCATCCCAACAGTTAATTTGAAGATACATCATATACCTACATAGGGTATTTGTCCTTTATGCAAAATGTATTATGCCACTACTAGCCATTGCATTCTGTTTTGTGCTGTGGCTCGAATTTGGTGGAAAAAGACTCTGTTTTGGTCACATTTATGCAAAACCCTCGGTTAACTTCCTAGATTGTGGGTTATTTCTGTCCTAGGTGCTTACTAAGGATGACTTCGAGCTATTCTCGTTGATGTGCTGGGATATTTGGACGGATTATTGTAAAATCATTCATTCAGAGTTTCATTTAAAATTGAGTTGAATGTGTCTTGGGTCTTTTCTTTGCTGGATGCCTTTAGAAAAGGTCCAAATCGCTGTTCACCACAACAGATTCAGGGTCCGAGCATGGCTGATCACCAATTGAAAGCACCAGAGTATAATATGCTAAGAATGGATGTAGATACGGGGTGGTGTAATTCAATGTCGAAAAGATTTAATATTGCGGCAGTGTTTGGCAACATTAAAGGAGAGGTTATGGGAGCTCAAGCCTAGTTAATCAGGTGGCCGGGATCTGTCTTCAGTGCAGAACTGTAAGCTATTATATTCGTAATTAACTTTTGTAAGAAGACTTGCTTCTTGAATTCACAGCTTGCCGTCCAAGCTATATCAATCAAGGGGAGAATTTATGCATCGATGAGAACACCATCTTCTGATGATGCTGAAGTCCCCGAATTTCTTATATGTGAAGAGATCGGCAAACGAAGTGGCTCATCTTCTTGCGCAGGAAGTGATTTAAGCAAATTCTAGTTTCAGATAGTGTTTGAATGGTATTTGATTTTTTAAAAAAAGTTTTTCTTATATAGGAGCTCACCAACCGAATCATAATTGAAGGTAGAAAGGTTCTACATGTCCCATGAGGAGCTCAATTTAAATAATTCACCTGTAAATAAATCATAATTACAATATTATGAATTCTCGTAGGCATCATCTAGATTAGATGGAAAATATATTACATTCAATATTTTTCAATTCTAATAAAATATTAATTTCACATATAAATGATGTAATAGCTTTAAAAAACAATAATATATTATCTTGATCCAAGTCATAGCAAAATAATATATTATATAAATTCTGATTGCGATGTTTTTTTTAAAATATATGTAAACAGATTTAGTTGTTCATTTATAATTTATTTGCTCGAGACATGATCAAGTCCAACGGTTACATTATATTTTTTAAACAATGTTCTATTTATATTTTTAAAAAAAGTCAATGGCAAAATAATATTTGTATATGAGTAGGTCTCATGAAACTTTATATGTGAGATAGGTCAACCCTACATATATTCACAATAAAAAGTAATATTTTTAGCATAAAAAATAANTCTTTATATGTGAGACAGGTCAACCCTACAGATATTCACAATAAAAAGTAATACTTTTAGCATAAAAAGTAATATTTTTTCATAGATGACTCAAATAAAAGATCCGTCTCACAAAATACGATAGGTAAGACAGTCTCACACAAGTCATGATAAAAGAAAAATCTATAAATAAATCTATCTAAGCCGAAAATGCGCAACAGAATCCCGGAGCAGTGACGCTCGTATCCTAATTTCATCGATGCCGTTACCCGATACAATTCTTACTCAATGCTGGTTTAACGTCGTTTCTTAGGCGTCCTTTCCGGCAACAAAGTGGGATCTTTGTCCTTGTAATCCTCTCTTTTTTCGTGTCTTTCTAACATGCAGTCTTTTCCTTTCACATGAATGAAGCCATTTACTGGTGGGTATTGCGGTAAATTTTTAAATTCGAGAACCAGACCTACCATAACATCTGCGGTTTGAGATTTTGTAGTATATTAAACGATAACGGCGAAACTTTCAGTGGAGACCATCTCTCAAATACGTCACAGTACGACGGAAGCAACAAGATCGATTCGTTCTTCTCTCTTCTATAGAGGCGTTGAGAAAAATACTCAGTTGAGTCAGATACAGCTCTTGGGTGTGGGCATCGGATTTGTGATTCTGACTTTCAGTAGTTTCCAAGGCCTGATTTTGAATCAGGGAATTTTGGTTAAACAAATTGTATTTTTCGGAAATAGATATTTTTTCTTTTGATCATCCTGCTATATCTTCTCTCTAACGAAGTGGGAATCGCGTGTCTGGATCTCTTAATCGAACTATCTGTTTTGTCGGTCAATTTGTTTCTCCCGATTCGGCTCTCCTGATCAAGAATATTACAAGCTTTTTCTTGACCATCATAATTGTTGAGCTCCGATAGATTTTTGGTTTCATATATTTGGTTTAAACTGTGCCAAACACATCATCAGCCTCTGGTGAAAGTTTTCCATGTTCATAAAGTATTCTTGATAGAATCCAGAGCAGTATAAAGAAAATTACAGCTCCTGGTTATGCCAATGCTGGCACGGCTGCTCTCTTCTTGAGAATCCATATATCTCTTATCAATATATTTTCTTTTCGAAATACAAACAGGGGAATCGCTTGATTTATCTTAATATCGATCGCGATCCAGGTTTCATTATCTCCCCTTTGTGTAAGTGAAAAATTCATAATTTTCCAATCAAAATATTTTTTATCTGTAGTTTTTTCCAAGTAGAATATCTACCTTTTCTAGAAAATTATTGATATAAATACTCTTCAGCATGTCTTAATTTTAATCAAGATTCAAGTTTCACCCCCAAAATGATTCACACTTCCCCCTCTCCTGGCCTGGTTAATTTCACAGCAATCCCTAGGTCCAACTTTCCCTGTTTAGTTTAAAATATCTTTATCATTGAGATTAACATAGCTCCTTTGACTTCCATTGTAGGCTATTCCTGGCGTTTTTGTTTGGTAGAAGTGTTTTTTTTTATAGCAGCACTTGGATTTGATGTGCAATGCAGAGGTCACGCAGAGCTCTTCTACAAAGAAGAGCTTTGGAGAAGGCTCTTTATGGGCGAAATCAGTTATATAAGGTTTCTCTTTCTTTTGTGATTGTTCTATGGGGTCTCGTGTTCCTTTTGAATATATGGATTGGCCATGGTGATGGTCGAAAAGGTCAGCATCTTCTTGAAGAACTCTTTTACTGATTTCAAGTACAAACTTTTTTCCATTCACGGGTTTGAAGCTGAATTATCAACTACTCGTTCCCTTCCTCATTCTTTACTTGATTAGCTTCCATTCCCTTCTTCCTCATTCATTACTTGATTAGCGCTCTCACTCTCTCTATGTACATATATATGTGTGAGTACGGATGCGTGCGCATGTGACAGTATCAAATTTTTGAGTTGTAAGTGTAAATTGTATTCTTCAGAGGTTAAATCTCATGTATTTGAGTGGTTTATATGTGATTATAGTTACATGTTGTGGAGCAACTATTGTTCTGTTATCTTGTGTGGTTGGCTACATGGCACAAAGGTCTAAATGCAACACTTGATATGTTATGCTGGTTTGACTATTTGAGTTTTACCATTACTATAAGTTATAACTTTAAGTATAGTGGTAGATGCTTGGTTTTACACATCATAAGTCGTATGGTGCCTAACTTCATAGTTTGTTACTTGAAATTGTTATTGTATTGATGACATATTTGTTTTCAACAACTGAACTTTGCTTGCCTTCTGGTGGGTGTAGATGAATATCTGGAACTTTCTTTTGATACACGAACAAGGAACAAAGACAAAGGGGCATGCGATGGGGATTCAAATTCTGTATTACATGAGAACAAGGCATTTTCGGAGGGCAGTGAATCTGAAGTTTGCTTTGTTAAGTCATCCGTTGGTGATACAAAAACAGGTTTCAGTAATGATGAATCACAGGGTACAATGGAAAGTATAAGCCCTGAGTCTGAATCTGCATTAAATTTAAATTTACCCACAAATTCAGAAAAGGAAAAACATAAAAATGACCGGTTATTATATGCTGCAACTATTGGCCTCGATGAATTTAGGAGCAAAGCATTAAGTTCTAGAAGTGGATATCTTAGTGATCAGAGTGGAAGCATTATACATAGAGTAGAGCCTGGAGGAGCAGAATACAATTATGCTTCGGCGTCAAAAGGTTCAAAGGTCCTGTCTTACAATAAGGAAGCTAAGGGCGCTTCAAATATCTTAAGCAGTGATAAGGACAAGTACCTTCGAAATCCTTGCTCTACCGATGAGAAGTTTGTTGTGATAGAACTTTCCGAAGAAACCTTGGTAGATACTATTGAAATATCAAATTTTGAACTTCATTCTTCCAATCTAAAAGATTTCGAGCTACAAGGCAGCCCTGTTTATCCTACAGATTCATGGGTTGAGCTTGGGAATTTTACTGCTGCAAATGTGAAGCATGCTCAGAAATTTGTTCTTCCGGACCCAAAATGGGTGAGATATGTTAAACTAAATCTTCTTACTCATCATGGTTCAGAATTCTACTGCACACTCAGTGTTCTTGAGGTATATGGAGTTGATGCTGTTGAGAAAATGCTTGAAGACCTTATTTCAGTTCAAGATAAGCTATTAGTATCTGAAGAAACATCAAGTGAACGAAAGCCCGTGTCAAGCATGCAAAACCCATACGAAGATTTAGTTGATAAACCCAATGCCTCTATAGGAATCTCTGACATGAAAGTTGGAAGTGTTCCTGACCTAGTTGAAATCCAGGGGCAGCAGGTTAGCAGGATGCATGGGGACAGTGTTCTTAAAATTTTAATGAAAAAAGTTAGATCATTGGATTTGAATATAGCTGTTCAGGAGCGATATTTAGAAGAGCTGAACTCCAGATATTCTGAAATATTCAAACAATTTGATAAAGAAATCGGAGACAAAGGTCTCCTGCTAGACAACATTTTGTTGGCCATCCAGAGTTTCTCTAAAAGCAAGGATGACATGGTATGGAAATTTACTTTTGTTATCATGGAGACCATCTGTTAATATATCTTAAGCCATATTCATGATTAGCAGATTAAGGAGATCGGTGATATTTTGTCCTGGAAAGCCCTAGTTTCCATGCAGCTGGACATTATAATCAAAGAAAACTCCCGTCTCAGGTCGCATAAAATTGATTTCAAATATGCAAATATATATAGTTTGTTGGTCTTAACGTATTCTCTTGTATCATATTTGCAGTTTGGAGGTGGAAAGAGTTGGGAGGAATCAGTTGCATTTGGAGAATAAAGGGATCATCATTTTTCTTATATGTTTATGGTTTGGATTCTTTGCTCTCTTGAGGTTAATGATAGAGATGATATGGCCACCCCAACAACTGAATGTGGTGGAGAAGTCCAGGGAATTTTGGTGTGTGAGGTCTTCTTCTCCTTCTCCTTGGTTTTGTCTATTGCTCTCCACTACACTTACTTTGATCATCCTCTCCTTGTAGTTTTTTTTGCAAATATCAACTCAATTACCTCTTCACTTCATCTTCATTATTAGTCCGTAGATATCTCAAAGCACAGCGCTGCTTAATGATCGATCCTGATGAGTCGTTTGGTTTAACTATATTAATGGTTTTGCCCAAGATTCCCATTAATCATTAATATTGCATGTATTCTTGAAGTTTCAAATGAACAAAGAAGATTTGTGGCTGTTTATATACCAAAGATCATTTATTTTGTAAATAAGTTCTTATCAAGGGCCCACAGTTTATTTTAAAATGTTTATCACGTTATTTGTTCAAATTTTATATTTCTTCCTCCTAAAAAAATTATTTATATGCTTAACTTTTGCTGAATCATCAATTTTTTTTTATCAAAAAGATGGTGTCGTGGTGATTATGTCATGACACGTCTATAAATCATTAAATTTTCATTCTACTATTCATTATCAAGAAAAATTTGAGTTGTTTTAGAATAAAAAGAAGTTTTCATGTGATATTCATATACTTTGATATGATGTAACTTCGAATTATTTATTGAATTGTATGTTCTTTTGGAGTGATTTCTTTTTCATTGTCATTGAGGGAAATTTTCATACTATTTTTAAGGTGATACTCTGAGAATACATGCATTAAAGATGAATATTTATCGTAAATATATGAGATACGTCGAAAAAAAATATAAATCTCATGTGGTAGGATAAACAGGAATGACAATAAGACGGTCTAAATTCGACCTCGTATTAAATTCATCCAGACGAGACGGGTTTAGATCAACTCAAGCGATCCCAAGTGTGTGTGTATGTGTGTGTGTATAAATTTTAATATGTTATTCATCTCTGTGTCCATCATTCAGATTGTAAATATCTATTTGATGTATAATTTTGATACGATTCATTGCGTCATAATAAGTAGTGTCATAACTCTAAAGTAAACATAAACATGAGATGAATAAGAGTCTAATTATATTTTTTATTTATTGAATAATGTATATCTTCAATCCCAAATTTTAGCTCATAATATTTTCTTTTTATAAGATATATGTTGTTATTTTAGTGATATATGACATGTTATAAAATTTTAAAAGTGATATAGTATTTCATCATCCTCGATAAATATAATTTATGGAAGAATGTGTACCTCTTTTGGATTCTAACCTTCTAAATTTTTTAAAACTCCTACCCAATAAAAAAAGAAAAAGAAAAAAATGGTTCTGTAAAGTAAACTTCTCTAATAAGTAGGTTATTTCTTCTTCCTACTTATTTTCTTCGGGAAANTTTTATGGAATATTATGTATAAAAATAATATTTATATATAAATTGGATAGACAGCGTCGGTATGGTTGTTTGAATTCAATAATTCGATCCTTTTCCTTTTTTCCCTTTCTCTTCCCTCCAATTTCTCTCTCTCTAACCCTTTCATCTGCGAACTCTGACCTAATTGTCTACCCACCCAGCCTCCTTTCTTTTAGTTACTCTTCTACTCACTTGATCGAGATTAAGTTTCTTCGTATCCGTTTGATCCGGTAAATTACTCGCTGAATTTGTTGTTGTAGCAGATCTGATTAGATCACCGACTGCCAATCGAGATGACACCTGCCGGACAGTTCGGAGATACCACTTACACTAAGATTTTTGTGGGAGGGTTGGCATGGGAGACTCAAAAGGAAACTATGACCGGTTATTTTCAGCAGTTTGGTGAGATCATGGAAGCTGTTGTCATCACGGACAAGCCTACTGGTAGATCCAAAGGCTATGGATTTGTATGACTCTCCCCTCCAGCTTCTCATCTCTTACTTTTTACTCGCAAGTTGTTTTTTGCTTAATAATGTGTGTGTCTATTATGATTGCTACGTAGGTTACTTTTCGTGACGCGGATGCCGCTATGAGAGCTTGTGTTGATGCTAATCCTGTGATTGATGGAAGGAGGGCTAACTGTAATCTCGCGTCCTTGGGTGTTCAAAGATCTAAGACTTCTGCCGTCAACACCAAAAATCATAATAACAATGGTATGTTGAGTAGTAGTTTGGTGTTGATTGTGTGTGTCTGTGTGTTGTTGGTCGCAGTTCTTTCATACATACACAGTGTTAACAACTTACAAGATGGTCATTAACTTGTTGGGTTACCATGGAGAGTTTTATAAACGTGGGATTGAAGCCAATATACCTTTAGATTTAATTTTAGGGGCCTCTGGTCTTTGTTGTTCTGTTTGAATTAATGAATAATTAAGAAATAGAAATGTTTTACAACCACAGCTTGGTTGGCACAAGATAATATGACAGGTCATTCTTTCATTCTCGGTGAAGGCACTTTTTACTTTATTTGTTTGTAAATTTTGTCCATAAAGTAAAAGGTTGCTGTCGGTACTGAAACGTAAACTTGGATTTCCTTAGGTCATAAAGAATTATGCTGTTGCGCATCAAAATTCCAGATTTTGGTAAATAATGTGGTGCATAGCTGAAGATTAAGCATTGTTTTTTGTTGTGGATGCATGCAGGTGGGACGAGGAACATGAGGGTGTTAGGGGGTTTTCATCATCACATTCAGGCGGGTGGAGTATTTAATCAGTCCGCTGGAAACGGCTTCCCTCAGTATTCTGTGCAGCAAGGGATTCCTAGCTACAACTTTCTTTATGGGTATGCACAGTTAATAATATTTGTAAATTCTGTGAGTGCGCGTGGGCAAAGGCAGATCCAACAAAGTTGAAAGAGGCCATCGCCGGTCTGAGTTAAAAATTATAATTAATTAAGCATTCTTTCAAAAATCCTACTTTTGCCCCATTAGTATCTTACCTTTGCTTAAATTTTATTCGAAGATGTATTCGAATTTATTTGAAGTAGGCTCAAATTCAATGCTTTCAAATATATATCGAATAAATTTTTAGCTTACGGCTCGATTTATATTTCCATCTAATTTCCCTTCCTAAATAGTCAATAAAAAATCTGGGACCGTATCGAGAATGGGGACGCATGCTTTATTGCAGCAGATTTTTCGCTTTACCCAATCCTTATGTTTTGTGATTCAAGGCTGCACACACGTGTATTGCCAACTCATTCACACCCAATCTCATCATACTAGCTGGCTAGATAATTTTGGGTTCTGTTCTATTCACGCATGCTAGTTAATATTCCCATTCCCACCACCCTCCATCATCATTTCCACCAAATCACATTTCTTTCTCTCCCCCCTCTCTCATACAGAGTTAACAAATGACAACCTACCGACAAATAATACTTGTAGCTTAATTCTCCCATCTTTTCTTATGAACGACAGCTGTTCTGACTCAGCAAGCCCGTTTTCTACTCTTCAAGAATCATGAGATTTTTTTTGAGTTGTTATATAAAAAAAAGAAACAAAAAGAAACCGAGTGTAGGATAGATACCAAAATCAGCTGTAAGCAAGTACTTTTTTAATCGATCCTGTCATCTGCGCATATATATGCATACGTAAAAACTCATCAACTTTAATCGGTATATGGGTCTTAAAATTTTGTTTTAGACGCAACGGCCAACGAGATATGATAAATTGATGTATTTTGGGGAGATCGACCCCCTCTTTCTTGCTGGGTCTGCCCCACCTGTGTTCTAATTTGGTGATTTTCAAAACATGTGCTTGATAAATAACAAATTAAACGAACATTAGTGATTTAAATCTCCAACTACAACTCTTTTAATCATTTTTTATGAATATCGACATGCAGGTACACTCCGTTCTCTGCTGAATATGCTTACCCTGCGGTATGTTTGCGCAAAACTACCCCTGCACTAATTAGTAATTTGCTTCGGAAGGCTATTATAAGGAAACTACATGTCAGACATTTATGCGACCTTTTCCGTTAAAAATGGTTTCAATCAAGTTGATCGAAGTGTGCTTTTATAAAGTACCCTAAACGTTTGAAGCACACCGTTACTTGCACTCTCTCAATCTCACATGAAAAATCAAAGAGTGGGTTTTTTCAATTAAATTTTTTTATTATCCGCACTTCATTTTTAAATTACGTTTTTTTTGTTTTGTTTTGTTTTTTTTAATTTCAACATTTCAAAATTTCTTGGGTTGGTAGTCTGGTTTTACTCAACATGATCGGGACAAATACGCTGAAAAGATTATTCCCTAGTATATTTTTAGTTCAAACAAGCGCAAAACATTTCTTGATTCTAGATATCCAAGTGTGCCATCAGAAAATAGGTCTTGGATAATCTGGAAAATGTGATCTAACTTAGTCTTCCAAATGTAGAATGAAAACATTGCATGTACTATGTGATAGACTGTAAAAGGATTAATTCAATATCATAATATTTGTTTAGAGTTATTACGGTGTGTATGGAGGAGCCAATGGAGGTCAGTGTACCTTATATGGATCTGGGACTGGTGGACTGGTGTCAGGTGCTGCTGCAGCCTTCTATCCTTATAATCTCAATTTCAGCGAGGGGTGCGAAGGATCCACTGGATACACCACCAACCAGGGTCATGGCGGCATTCAGTTTCCTCAACATCTCTTTCAGTATCAAGCAATTAGCTCAGCTGCGGCCCTTTATCCCCACCATTATGGCACCCCTTTATCTATAGCCCCGCCGAGTCCACTGCAATCAGGTCTGTTAGTAAATTGTTCATTCCAGTGATCACCCAATTAAGGGAAAATTGTTGTCATTTTTGGTTTGATAACTCTGGGGATATGACATTTTTAGCCGTTGCATGTTATAGAGTTAGACTAAAAATGATTCTTTCCCTAATGAATGCAGCCATTTCTGCGTCCTTGATATACTATGTATTCGATTGTGGAACTGGGAACTGCTAATAACTTTGACAGTGGGCTTTGTTGTGACACAGGGGTAACCATGGCTCTGCATCGTTGAGAGATTCACGCAGAACTGATCAAAAAAGATTCATATCCATTCTCCTCCAAAGCCCGTTTGGCCTAATCATGGTTAATCTCTTTCCACTTCCCTCTGTGGACGCCCATGCCGCCCTGATTGTGGCATTCTGCCGTTTCCACACATGGAAATACAGCCCTTCATAGGGGTTGCATCCAAATTTGGATTATCCTTTCTCCATCTCTTCATGATTTCTCTGGCTGTAGAAAAGGTTCCTGCAACAGAGAATCACCACATACACATGCATCTCATTCATACCCAACACTGGCCTCTTGGCATACGAGTCATCAGGCAAAGTGGTTACATGCAATTAGTACTTTTGTTACTTTCAGCCCTGGAAAGGCTTAGAAAGTATCATTTTCAAAAGGCTACATTTCAAACCACTTTTTTTTTTAACTTTTAACAGGTAGTTTCAAAATGTTGATCTTGAAATGGTTGAAAACTTCAACATCTTCCTTCCCTGGATATTTCAGCAGATCAGGAAATTAGGGTCCCTGATTCTGTTTTGTAATATGCCTAATCTCAGGACTTTGTAACTTCAACTTTTTTAAATCAAAGTAGGTTAAAAGATTTTAATTTTTCCTTACCGATCTATTTCGAACTCTGCTTAATTTTATCTGTCGGATGGAGGAATCAATCATCTCTTCTTAGGAAAAAGGGAGATTATCCATCCCACCCCATGTTTTCATCTTTGTATGTATATACAAGTAAGTACTAACCATTAGAATGGCTAAACTTGTGGAGTTTATCCCTTCAACACAACCATTAATTAGGTAGGATAAATTACCCTTCTTTTGAAACTTTAGTCTTTTCTGGAACTCCATGAAATGGTTGTGGAGTTCCAATTGCATAAAAACTAAACCCAAGATGTTTTTGGTGTCTCTGGGTTTGACTAGTTCACTAGCACATGCATCAACCATGGTTAGGTTTCAGGCAGGCCATCTTTGTAATCGCACTCTCTCTATATGTATGTATTGAGGACGGCAAGCATGCGACTTTATTATGCTTTTTCTTTTATGAAGTCAAGTCTACTATGCTTTGTAATGTAAGAGGGAAAATGGGTCAATATCGTACATTAGATGCCGGTACTGTTATTTTTCTGTTTAATCTATTTAAGAACTGTATTTTGTGTCTACCGACCCACCTCATTTAAAGTACTAACGATGCATTAACTAAACATGCAAATTATTCTATGTAGTGGCTGATTCAAGGACGTCGATATATTTTATCAGTAAATCTCCACTTATTATTAATATTTATTTTCAGAATATATATATATATCTGTTGAAATATTATTTAAAAATGTGTTAAATATTTGTGTTGAAAATGTGAATGTTGAAAATTAGGTAAAATTAGGTGTTGAATATTGAAAATTAGTGTGTGATGATGTAGGTAATGATGTATTTTATTTTTGGATTATTTGTAAAAATTTTCTATAAATAGATCTCTCATTTGTGAAGAAAATCACAATTGAGTTGAGAGAAAAATATTATAAAGTGTGTAGTGTGATAATTTTGAGAGTTTGAGATTTTTACTTTTTACCCGTAAATTTTTACTTTTTCACAACACGTTATCAGCACGAAGCTCTAAAAGTCCTCCATATTTTTCCAAGCTCCGAACAGAAGAAAAAGGTAACAAAAGTAATAATATTTATTTTACTGTTATTTATTTATTGTTTATATATGTAATATATAATATAATGTTATTGTTAGAAATAATAAAAATAATTTTTTCAAAAACTTGTTATAAATCCTGGGAGGATGTTAAGACGACATCCCACACTCCCGGTAAGGGATACGACAAGTATAAAAGCCTATAAGGTTTTTTAAACAAAATAACTTATGACACCTAATTATAATAATGTGATATGATATACATAATTATTTAAATATGACTAATATTATATACACCATATTATTACCATAAAATTATACAAATACATACATTTATTTTCTTATACACCAACGGTAATAAACGGTAACAAAACGGCTAGTTTTTGCTCTATAAATACAATCTCACAAATACATTCAATCACTCCAACTTTCTCTTCTTCTCTAAAAATTATTCTTCATCAAATTTTCGAAGAAAAAAAGAAGATGGCTTTCACGAGGTTATTTTTAATTATTTTGGTTATCATACTCACCAGTCTTGTATTTATCGGAGAATATCCTCCTCGTGTGTTTTCTTTATTTTTACGAATACTTGTACTTGTTGTTTATCCATTACTTTGTATTGCAATATTCATTAACTAATAAAATGCATCGTAATTTTTAGTACCACCATGGCAAACTTGGCAAAGCTCGAATTCATCGCTCTTGATATTACTGGGAAAAACTATATGCCATGGACTCTTGATGTAGAAATGCATCTTGAGTCATTGGGTCTAAGCGAGACCATTAAAGAAAATGGTATATCTTCATCACAAGAAAAAGCAAAAGCTATAATATTTTTACGACGACACCTTGATGAAGGTTTAAAATGTGAATATCTCATCGAAAAAGATCCCATGGCTCTGTGGAAAGGATTAAAAGAGAGATTTGAACATATAAGGGAAGTTATACTTCCGACCGCCCGTGATGAATGGAATATGTTAAGATTCCAAGACTTTAAAAAAGTCAGTGATTACAATTCAGCGATGTATAGAATAATCTCGCAGTTAAAATTTTGTGGACATGAGGTTACAGAATCGGAAATGCTTGAAAAAACATTTTCCACGTTTCACGCATCAAATATAACACTACAGCAACAATATAGAGTGCGTGGATTTGCGAGATATTCTGAACTCATCGCCTGTCTTCTTGTGGCGGAAAAGAACAACGAGCTATTAATGAGAAATCATCAGTCCCGACCCACTGGATCAACAGCATTTCCAGAAGTAAATGCTGTAAGTAAAAATGAATTTAAACCTGGAAACCAAAATCAAATTCAAAGACAAGGTTTTGGTCGAGGTCGAGGTCGAGGTCGAGGTCGTGGACGTGGACGTGGACGAGGAAGTGGTCGTGGTCGTGGACGCGGCCGTGGTTTTGAAAATAATCGAGATAGTTATTTCTATAACTCATCTCAAAATAACGTCCCAAACCATCCACAGAAAAGGCATCAAGAAAACATGAGTGTTAATGAAAATCACTCGAAAAGATTTGAAAGTTCTTGTTTCAGATGCGGTACTCCAGGACATTGGTCTCGTATTTGTCGAGCCCCTGAGCATCTTTGCAAACTTTATAAAGAATCGATAAAGGGGAAAGAAAAGGAGACCAACTTCACTGAGCGAAGTGACCGTTTGAGTGATTCAACTCATTTTGATGCTGCTGATTTTATGAATGATTTCTCTGGAAATGATCAATATGTTGGTGGGATAGAAATGAACAATATTGATGCTGCAGATTTTCTCAATGATTTCTCTGAAAATGAACAATATAGTGGTAGAATATAAATGTACAATAATTTATTTTTCATGTATTTATATGATAATGTTTTATTGTACAATTATGATATGTGTTATATTTAAATATGTATTGTCATTAATTTTTTTTCATTGCATATTTTTTGAAGTTCAAATATGGAAAATGCTATGAGCAAAGCTGAAGTTTGCATACCCGATAGTGGTACAACGCACACTATCCTCCGAGATAAAAGATATTTCTTGGAACTAAAACCAACAAAAACAACGGTGAATACAATATCAGGTCCTGTAGACTTGATTAAAGGATGTGGTAAAGCACAATTTTTGTTACCTAATGGTACAAAATTTTTGATCAATGATGCTTTATATTCACCACAATCGAAAAGAAATTTGTTGAGTTTTAATGATATATATTCCCATGGGTATGATACTCAAACAATGAATGAAGGGAATGAGAAATATATGTGTCTTACCACATATAAATCAGGAAAGAAATATGTGATTGAAAAACTACCAATGCTCCCTACTGGATTGCATTATACACATATACGTCCCATTGAATCAAACATGGTAATTGATAATTCTTCAATATTAACCAATTGGCATGATCGATTAGGACATCCTGGTTCAACAATGATGCGAAGAATTATAGAAAATACACATGGTCATCCATTGAAAGACCAGAAGATCTTTCAGAATAATAAGTTTCAATGTAAAGCATGTTCTCTTGGAAAACTTATTATAAGACCATCACCAGCCAAAATCCAAACTGAATCACCAATGTTTCTTGAACGTATTCAGGGTGATATTTGTGGACCAATCCATCCACCATGTGGACCATTCAGATACTTTATGGTATTGATTGATGCCTCCAGCAGATGGTCACATGTATGTTTATTGTCAACTCGAAATGTTGCATTTGCAAGATTACTTGCTCAAATAATAAAATTGAGGAATCAATTTCCCGATTATACAATCAAGAAAATTAGACTTGATAATGCTGGTGAATTTACTTCCCAGACTTTCAATGATTATTGTATGTCTATGGGAATCATTGTTGAGCATCCTGTTGCTCATGTACATACTCAAAATGGATTGGCTGAATCATTGATTAAACGTCTGCAAATGATTGCTAGACCAATGATTATGAAAACAAAGCTCCCTATTTCTATATGGGGACATGCAATTTTACATGCTGCTTCATTAATTCGCATCAGACCAAGTGCATATCATAAATACTCCCCATTGCAGCTTGCATTTGGTAAAGAACCAGACATTTCTCATCTGAGAATTTTTGGATGTATGGTGTATGTGCCTATTGCACCACCTCAACGAAAGAAAATGGGACCTCAAAGAAAGATTGGAATTTATATTGGTTATGATAGTCCATCGATCATTCGATATCTTGAACCACAGACAGGCGACGTGTTCACAGCACGTTTTGCTGATTGTCATTTTAATGAGGAAATCTTCCCAATGTTAGGGGGAGAACAGAAACATACCGAAAAAGAAATTACATGGTATGTATCATCATTGTTACATCTGGATCCAAGAACAAAACAATGTGAAAAAGATGTACAGCAAATTGTGCACTTGCAAAGAATAGCAAATCAAATACCAGATGCATTTGCAGACACAAAAGGGGTAACTAAATCATATATACATGCTGCAAATGCCCCTGCTCGAATTGAAATTCCGAAGAAACAAATTGAAGATAGTCATGATGTCATTAAACGCCTGAAGCGTGGAAGGCCAGTTGGTTCCAAGGATAAAAATCCTCGAAAAAGAAAATTCATAGAGAAACACAATGATCACAAAATAGAGAATGATGTTCCTGAAGAAACACATAATGATCACAAAATAGAGAATGATGTTCCTGAAGAAACACATGATGATGAAAATGTTTTGTCAGAACCACAAACTGACGAGAATCATGAAATCTCTATCAATTATATTAATACTGGAAAAATATGGAACCGAAAAGATATAGAAGAAATTGATGATATATTTTCTTATAATGTGGCAATCGACATCATAAATGATAATGAAGATCATGAACCAAAATCTTTTGGTGAATGTAAAAATCGGCAGGATTGGATAAAATGGAAAGATGCCATCCAGGTTGAATTGGATTCGCTAAATAAACGTAATGTTTTTGGACCTATAGTCCTTACACCTGAAGGTGTAAAACCTGTTGGATACAAATGGGTTTTTATTCGAAAGCGAAATGAGAAAAATGAAATAGTAAGATATAAAGCTCGACTTGTTGCACAAGGTTTTTCTCAAAGGCCTGGAATTGATTATGAAGAAACGTATTCTCCTGTGATGGATGCAATTACGTTTCGGTATTTGATTAGCTTGGCAGTATCTGAAAATTTAGAAATGCGTCTTATGGATGTTGTTACAGCCTACTTATATGGATCACTTGATAGTAATATATATATGAAAATCCCTGAAGGATTTAAGATGCCTGAAGCACAAAGTTCAAAACCCAGAGAATGTTATTCTGTGAAATTACTAAGATCATTATATGGGTTGAAGCAATCCGGCAGAATGTGGTATAATAGGCTAAGTGATCACTTGATGAAAAAGGGATATGTAAATAATTCAATATGCCCTTGTGTTTTCATTAAGAAAACAACATCCGGATGCGTAATTATTGCTGTATATGTTGATGATTTAAACATCATTGGAACAAATAAGGAAATTCAAGAAGTTGTGTCATACTTGAAAGAAGAATTTGAAATGAAGGATCTTGGAAAAACCAAGTATTGTCTGGGTTTACAAATTGAACAAAAAGAATGTGGAATATTTGTTCACCAGACAAATTATACAGAAAAGATCCTTAAACGTTTTAATATGGACAAATCAAATCCTTTAAGTACTCCAATGGTTGTTAGATCATTAAACATAGAAAAGGATCCATTCCGTCCATGTGAAGATGATGAAGATATTCTTGGTCCAGAAGTACCATATCTAAGTGCTATCGGTGCCCTTATGTATCTTACAAATTGTACAAGGCCTGATATATCTTTTGCCGTAAATTTATTGGCAAGATTTAGCACATATCCAACAAAGAGACATTGGAACGGAATTAAACATATATTCCGTTATCTACGAGGAACGACAGACTTGGGACTTTTGTATTCAAAAGATGCTAATCCAAGTATAATTGGTTATGCCGATGCTGGATACTTATCTGATCCACACAAAGCACGTTC
This sequence comes from Primulina huaijiensis, assembly GCF_012295235.1. Classification (NCBI taxonomy): domain Eukaryota; kingdom Viridiplantae; phylum Streptophyta; class Magnoliopsida; order Lamiales; family Gesneriaceae; genus Primulina; species Primulina huaijiensis. The sequence continues at coordinate 586,072 of NW_027360836.1, forward strand.
TCAAACTGGATATGTATTTACTCGTGGAGGCACTGCAATTTCTTGGCGTTCACAGAAACAAACACTTGTAACAACTTCATCAAATCATGCCGAGATTATTGCACTACATGAAGCAAGCCGTGAATGTGTGTGGTTAAAATCAATGACTCAACATATCCAAATCTCATGCGGATTATCATTCGACGAGAAGCCTGTGATACTATATGAAGATAATGCTGCATGTGTTGCTCAAATGAAAGAAGGATACATAAAAAGCGACAGAACTAAACATATTCCTCCTAAGTTCTTCGCATTCACCAAGGAGCTTGAGAAGAATAAATGTATTGATGTTCGTCACATTCAATCAAGTGAAAACTCATCAGATCTCTTCACAAAGGCACTTCCTACGACAATATTCAGAAAGCACATATATAATATTGGGATGCGCAATCTACGAAATTTGTGAAGAATTGTTCGTGTCAACATGAGGGGGAGTTTACGTGACTGCACTCTTTTTCCCTTACTATGGTTTTTATCCCAATGGGTTTTTCCTAGTAAGGTTTTTAACGAGGCAGTATAAAAACACGTAATGTATACAATCATTATGATCATCATCACAAGGGGGAGTGTTGAAATATTATTTAAAAATGTGTTAAATATTTGTGTTGAAAATGTGAATGTTGAATGTTGAAAATTAGGTAAAATTAGGTGTTGAATATTGAAAATTAGTGTGTGATGATGTAGGTAATGATGTATTTTATTTTTGGATTATTTGTAAAATTTTTCTATAAATAGATCTCTCATTTGTGAAGAAAATCACAATTGAGTTGAGAGTTTGAGATTTTTACTTTTTTACCGTAAATTTTTACTTTTTCACAACAATCTCTACTTATTTGATTGATTCACTAGTTGTGATTATGATGACGTTGGTTTAGCAACCATATTAGTCATTGGTGTCAATAATGAGTTAAAGAATACATTCATTGCATCCGATGTTGGGTAATAAAATGTTACCAGCAGTAGGTTGGTTGGTCGGTCTTGGGCAGAGAGATAAGACGAGGATCATCTTCTCTTTCTCCTTTAACTTATCTTCTTTTTTAATTTACTTTTTCAAATGGTACCTTTTCGCTTTTTTCACAAATGTAAATCAAATGCCAAGTTCTTATCTCCAAAAAAAAAAGTCACTTTTTATGTATAAAGAAATGTTTGTACCTTACACTGTTACACGTATGTTACCATGTCGTTAAAAGTCCTACCACTTCCATTTCCATTACGTCTCTTTTCGTACAAACTTAACAAGAAATATCAAATATCAAACAATTTTTCAATTTTATCTCTTTAGTGACTACTTAATTACAAGATCTCAAATTAAATTGAGATATATTAAGAAAAAATAGAAGATATATTGATAAATATGAATACATGTGACATGTCTATATATTTGAAAAAAGAAATGTCATCTATATAATCGAGATCAAGAGAGTATATAAATTATTGTACAAATTTGTAAATAAACTTTGCTGAAGCTTCTCCTTCCACGGAATTGATTTTCAAGGTAATTGATGCTTACACCACATATACTTCAATGATTGATTGAATATTAACTGAGTTGTTGGAAAGCACAATACAGAAAATCCATAAGGAGAAGTTGAATTATCTATGATGTCGTTCATTTCAAAAGACCGAAAATGCTTTCCTTCTAAGATGGGCATATAATCATTGGAGTGGAAGGAATCAAGGGTCACATTTTTTGGTTCTGGTCCAGACCCGAGCAATATTATGTCCATATAAATCCATGGCAGTCTGGTTCAACAAGAGAAGTTCTCTCGTATCTTCGATAAGCTCTCACATGTCTCAATTCACATGATCAGCAATCGAGACTTTCAATTCCTTGACATTCGAAGCAACAGAGTATGGGTTGATATTACCTTAGTTAAACACTCGTCACGAGCGTGGTTTAAAATTTTCAACAGATAACATGGCTTAAGGTAAGGGGGGAAAAAAAGGAAAGTTGGCATACTAAAATTTTCAACAGATAACATGGCTGTTTCACTAAAATTTAATGATAATTGATTGATAAAAATATATATAAGTTGGCATAATTTTTTAAATCTTAAGTTAATTTTTTACAAAGATGTGTCATTTTTTTATTAAAAAAAAGAATAAGTCTTTTGTGAGACGGTCTCACGAATTTTTATCTGGGAGACGGGTCAACCCTACCGATATTCACAATAAAAAGTAATACTCTTAGCATAAAAAATAATACCCAAATAAGAGATTAATTCGACCCACGAAATTGATCCTTGAGACCGTCTCAAAAGAGTTTTTGTGTTGAAAAAATTAATTGAAAGATAAGGGTGTATCTTAGTCGAAGAAACTCGATGGTTTAGTTGGGACAACTTATCATAGGATGTTCTTCTATTTGGAAAACATATATTTTATTTTTCAAGAAAAAGAAAACATGAAAAATTTATTATCACGTTAAAATATATTTAGTTTTGAGAAATCAAATGCATCTTTGCGATTATTTCAAAAAATAAATGCTGAAGTTCAGTGTAGGAGATTATTTTCTGACAAAGATTATTCCGACACAAATTACATTTTAAAAGATATATCGGAAATAAAACAGAATGTCAGCTAATTATTTTGTCTCCAATTAATACTTATCGATTGTAAAATAGACGTTGGAGCCAGTCCACTCAGTCAATCTGCTCCACGTGCCAAAATATAGTTGGCATCTTACGGATGAGGCGATTCTTTGTAACCTGTGGTTTGTGAATCTTTGCGGCCTCTTTGAGGCAACGTGCGAGTGAAGATATTTTTGGGTTGCGTCTGTCGTTAAGTGTTAGATTTTCAGGAGCTCAAGTTAGGAGAAAGGAAAACAAACGATCGAGGATCAGAATTCAGTTTCTGTATTGCATTCTTGCTTCCTCCGCTTAATAATGGAACACTGATTGTGGAAGCCGTTTCAATCTCCTTGCTTTTCGTTGATCTATTGCAAGATCAGTGATGGTTGAAGGGTGCTGCTGACGGTAACTCTTAAAGGCTGAATAAATTTAAACGAGTTCGTGTTTCAAAGTGGTGAGTTGATGGCGCAATTTTCGTCAGTAAAGCGCCTCTTCAGTGGTGATACTTTGTCAGTTTCGGGGTTCGAATCCAAAAACCACTGTAAAGTTAAAGAATTTGGTGGTTGTGGCGGCGCAGGATTAAGATTCACCACCTACTCACCATCAATCAAACGAGGAAATCACGAATGCAAGCTCAGTTTTTTTGATAGTTTCACAGTGCATGCCTCCTCTTCGTCTGATCCTCGCAATGATCCCGACGGAATTTCTTATGAAATCTTATTGGAGGAGTCTGTGGAATTTGAGAGTGATGATCTTTCTGGTTTTAGAGGCCTGGTCTTGGACATTTCTTACAGGTCTGCCTTCCGTTCCTCTTAGTTCCATACTGTCACTTTATGCTGATTGTTATGGGCACTCCACATTCCAAAGAGCATTCGAATTACTTCCATTTCTGGGCTTAAATCACCCTTCCCGAACTGTACTAAAAGAAAAAAAGAATCTTTGTTTCCAATTCTCGATTGATGTAAAGTACGTATCATTTGCCCATCGGTTTTGTGCTTTTCTGGTGCTGCATACAAAATGTCTGCATGCTTCTCTTCCACAGGGGATAAACTAGAATATACAAACTGGAATAATAGTTTTTTTTTTTTTTTTGTAAAAATGATATACATGAATTGCCCCTGATGCTAGGCCTGTCAATGTTGTCTGCTGGAAGCGTGCAATTTGTTTGGAATTCATGGATAAGGTGAGAGTTTTTGCTTGCGTGCTTCAATTCATGTGTCAGAGTATCATGTGATATACAAAAGAAAAAGAAAGAAAGAAAATGTTAATGATGAGACGAATTTTCCTTCTCATCCATCCTTCTTTCCAGTTTGCAATCCAGAACAATGTTTGATTTTTACCTCCCATTCTCATTTCATCTATAGTTATATACCAAATTTGTTCAAATTACAACATTGCAATTTCATCTTCTAATTGCAGGCTGATGTTTTAGAATATTATGATCAAACTGTAAATTCTCCAAGTGGTTCCTTCTATATCCCTGCAGTGTTGAGGGTAAGATGTGATCAGGGATTTTAGTGTGGTTTTTTTTTTTTTTTTTTTTTTTTTTTTTTTTTTTTTTTTTNTTCTTTCATTTTTCATTTATTCCTGATTTTTCATTCGAACTAATCAATGATACTTGTTGCATCCACTCGCCCAGGTTCCTCATTTACTACAAGTTGTGAAGAGGAGGAAAGTCAGAAGATGCCTTAGTCGTAAAAATATTTTAAGTCGTGACAATTTCATGTGTCAGTGAGTTCTTGAACCATAGAACCCAGATTTGAATATCCGAGCTTCGATTACTGTCATTTGCTTGAATCTTATTCACGGAACTGGAACCTCTTTCCATGCACCCAAGGACTAACAAGGAAATAAGAATTTCAACTTTACACTAATTGCAACATCTTTGTATGTTATTCTTTTATCTTGCTTTAAGGTCCGGCTACCAAATTTTTCATTTAAATTAGGCTTGATGTTTTTGCTGAGCCAAAGCCTCTTTCCAAGGAGAGACTTTACGTATTTTGCATGCATTATATTAAGACTCTGAGGTCCACTTACTGGGTACTTGTAAGGGTGCAAGTTTCTTGATCGACGCATCTATGTTTGTTGCTTAAATGATGTCTAGATGATCCAATTAAATTTGCTGAAGGCAAAATAATAGCAATCTCTAATCCTTGAGTAATTGCGAGGTCGTTTTATTTTCTCCAGCTTTTTCAATATCATTCTCATTTGTAACATCTTTTCACAGGATTATTAGTAACATGAACATTTCTTTAATCATTAGCATTCTGCTTCATCAGTATTTATTTATTTTGACCCATATATACATATTTTTTCACTTGTCAGATATTGTGATTCTGCTGAGAACTTGACCATTGATCATGTTCTTCCAATTGCACGGGGGGGAGAGTGGACATGGGAGAATCTGGTAAACAAAGCCTATATTTGTTTTATTCTTTGGTGTGAGTTGTTTGGAATATTAAAAAATCATAAGTGTGTACTTTCACTGGTGTTTTTAACAGGTTACTGCCTGTGCCAAATGCAATTCAAAGAAAGGTCAGAAGACCTTGGAGGAAGCAAATATGAAATTGGTGAAAGTTCCCAAGGTGAGACCAACATATGCATAATATAACCTGGAATCACAAGGACCATAGTGAGAAGAAGCAGAGTTTGCTGATGATTATTGCCTGGATTAGGGGTGTAAATGGGTCGAGTTTACATAAAAATTACCGTTTGTGAAAATACTCCGGAGGGCTGATGATGAATGTCTAGCAGACCCTTGGCAAAATTCGAACCTAGATGAATTATTGATCGTCTATCCTAAGCAAAGGGCATTCGATTTAAGAGTAAAATGGCTCGCAGATCATGTTTCTTTTTTTATCTGATTGTTTTTACAATTATCCTATGTTTTGTTGCAGGCCCCCAAGGACTACGACATACTTGCCATACCACTGACAAACAGCGCTATAAAAGTGCTTAAAATGCGGAAAGGGGTGCCAGAAGAGTGGCGGCAGTACCTCTCGAAGCCATATGTTTAGTGCATAGAAACTTTTATTGACTCTACCAGGCATTGTAATACAACGAATGCACTCTTCCCATTGTAGCAGAATGTGTAATTAAATGGATCGGTGCTGCATGAATATAATGTCTTGCCAATCATCATAAGTTAAAACGGATCTGTATCCTCTCATTAGCAAATCCTTTGGTTTCTTTTGAATAAACTAAGAAGAAGCGCATGTGTTGCACGTTGTGTTAAGTGATTATTGTCCAAGTTAATTTTGTGCATTGGACCTAAACATAAATTATATAACAAATTATTATCCCTTGAACTTGTCATGTGACGTGAACTTACACTTATTAGAGACCTGCAATGTTAGTTCTCATATATGTATAAATAACATGGCAATTAATTTTAGCCTTAGGTGCCCAAACTTTCTTCTCGGAAGTTCGGTTTGTAATAGATGTTGTGATAGGTGTTATGGGACACTCTGGGTAAAATTTATCTTCTAACAATGAAGAAATATGACTTGACAAATCGTTTTTGCATTCAAAAAATTTCTTCCACTATGGATTTTATCTAATGCAATGAAGAGAAATAAAACATATAAAATAGCAAAATTCAAACGATCAATTTGGAATTCGTAAATCTAGAGGCACATGGGATAAATAACATAGGCAAAATCTCCGATCAGCAGCATTACGGACGACTGGAAAAGTAAAAAAATACTAACAGGACTTGATATTTTTCATTGAATAAACAAATAAATAACGCCATTGTTAGAAAATAAATCCATCTATTCTCCAAAAAATCAGCTATCCTGTTGTACGCGCTCCTTGCTGGAAATCTCTATCCCGCAAAAGAATGATTGATAAATCTATTGGTTTGGGCTTCTCCAAGTTCACAAATTGCAATGTTTATGGCTCCAACAATCTTCTTACTGATCAAGCTTGCTTTACAGACAATCTCTCTGATAACACACAAAACGCAAATCATTAATGTTACATATGAATTCCAATCAACTGCAGAATCACATGTGAACCAAGAAAAAATTGAACAAAACACAAACTCGACCAATTATCAGATTTTATATTAAAGAAGGGGCAGTCATTGGTGGTCGTGGAGGACGTACTTATCAGTTCGTACGTCACAATCATCGTGGTTCCATAAAAAGACATGTTCAGAAACCGAGGTCCGAATCCCCTGTAGAAACCCTTCCACCCATCCTCTTTAAAAAGTGCCTTTGCGGTCTTTAGCACAGACGGTCTTCCAATGCTGTAATCATCAATAACCTATTCATCGAAGTGAAAAAGAAATAATAGTTTTTCACTGCTTTGTTGATGAGGTAAGAGAGTGACTAATAATTTTTGCATAAATATTACCTGAAGCCGCGTCTTTACAGTGTCTATCGGAGTTGTAATGACTGAAGAGAAAGATCCAGCTACCACACCGGCTGTAGCTTGAACAAGAGCCATATCTACATGGGATGGTTTATATTCCAAGTCATCTGCGTAGCCAAGACTCCTAAGGTCAAAAACAAAAGTTCAAAGAGAGAGCCATTTTAAATAGATGTCCTTGATGGCTTTTAGACCGCCATAGAATAAAATATGTACCTCCAAATTGTGTGTTGGGAAGCACCATAGGCAGCCCACCAAAGTGCTGCTGCAGGAGATTGTGTTATGATAGTTAATGCAAAACCTCTGTATAAACCACGGAGTCCTTCAGCCTTTATCACCTTGCGTACAACATCAAATGGACCATTGCAAGCTATTGTTCCTGGAAGCCCTTGAACCATCAATCGCTGGCATATCTGGAAAAAAAAAGTTCAATTTCAAAGCTTGGATCTTTAGGTAATATGTATCAATCAATATTGAAGTTTTCCCAAAAGGACAAGTTAACAAGATGGCTGAGACCAGAGTATCATCATGATAAGCCTTGCAGGACCATATATATACTCACTGATAAGAAGAATAACATAACTAAACAAGAGTATGAAAGAAGTTGAATACGCACCACGTCCAAAGGCACGAAGTATACACATGATAAATTGGAGACCATTCCTGCAACGCCGTTGGCGACCGCGATACGAGTTGCTTCTGGCATATCAAGGCCTTGCATATATTTCAGCGTCATATCCTTGGACATTTCAAGTGTGGTCAAAGCGAGGACTCGACCAGGTAATGATCCAATGGCTGATGTGCCAAAGCCTCTAAAAATACCTCGAATACCATCCCTCCTAATAATATGTCTGAAAACAGAAAATCCTGACTGATGAGAGAATCCAGATCCAGATACTTGCATCCTCGTCTTCACAACTGCTGTCGGGTGTATTAAAGCTGACTGAACAGTAAACAGAATAGCCCCAATAATATGAAACCTTGTCTTATCCAACCTGAAAATTCCATAGCCAAACAACTAGATTCAAGAATCTATACAGCGTTGTAAGCGAATCACAAATGGTTACTAAGAATACAACAAACAAAATGATTGATAAAGAAAACCTAGATATGTAACTACCATGCCTGTAAGGAAAGAAATGATTTTTTTAAGGTGTTATTTCTCGAAATAGAATATAAAAACCAAACCGTAAATCCAATGAAAAACAAACACGCTACAAAATCAAATTTTTAAATAAAAGAAATGCTCATCAAGAAAAAATACAAAATTAAAAACGAGTTCAGTTCAACTCAAGCAATAACATAAGCTCAGTATAATGCGATCTTCCACTAATCAACTAACTAATAGACTGATATTCCAGTAAAGATAGCACCTAATACATATCATCACTGCAAAATCAAGAGAGAAGTATGCGTGCAATCAGAGAACCATCATCAAAGCAACGTAGAAAAACAACCACTAAATTCGTCAGAGGAAGCTAGAATTAGCAAACAAAGAATCCAGTACTGAACCTAGCTGCCCAAACCGTCCAAGATCTGACTTCAAAAAATAAAATAAAAACACCAAGAATACCACAAAATCAAGAAAATAACCATCAGCAAGAATTCACCCCAAATATACACACATACAACACGAGTAATAAAACATGTTTATGTGCGAAAAGTGACCTGTTCCAGTTGATGTCAGTGTCTGCAAGAGCCAATTGAGGGGTGGAGGCATCTGCAGTTTCAAAAGCCATTGCTCATCAAATTTTTTACAGCAAAAGACTAAGATTGCGGTGTAGTAAAAGGACCCCGTTCCAACTTCAAAAATGAAAAAAGGGCCCAGTTCCTTATACTGTTGAATTTACTAATTTCTGGCTGCAACTGATCGAGCATCAAAATCGAGAAAGTAGGAGCAGTTGTCTCGAACGGCATGAGGCTTGCAGAACGGAGAGAAACAAGCTCTCGTAGCCGCTGAGGGTTCTAGAAAAATTTATTTTATTTTCTAAAACCTTGTACGGTTTTTTAATAAAATAAATATAAAATTTAAATTTACATAAATAAACTAAAATTTCAAATTTATTTAAAAAAAAAAAACAATATTGTTATCCTGATTAGAGGATGTGGGTTTTAACACAGGCCCCCATTTTTAATTATTCATGGGCTGTGTTTCAAATGGGCTGGGGTCTGCTTATTTATTCTTGTGCCGCATTTAAAACTCTGGCCCCTTAATTATTCATGGGCCGGAGTTTAAAACCACGGCTCCTACTTTTGTTCATTGGAACCATTACCCCTACTTTTAATTATCCTTAAAGTTTCCAACTTCTTTAATTTCTAGCCATTACCTTAGACTTATACCACACAATTTCACCATGATGCCCTATCGATTATCTATAATCTTTACTGGAATTTTCCCAAAAAAAAAAATAAAATTCAAATATGATTCAAGAGAACTTTCATTAAATCGTAGCTAATTATAAATCAAACTTGCATTAAATCGATCATAAATGTTAATTATTCATATCTTACTTATCTATAAATTTATTTAGCCTTTGTTTTAGAATATTAACCCATATCTAGTGGACTAAATTGGCTAATCTCTTGTATTCTTGCAGCTTGTTCCCTAAAATGTTTGGATTTAAATTACCCACACAAAGAAATTATTCGAACCTTAAAGTCAAAAGGTTAAATGATAGTAATAAATAGTAGATTCCATACCCAAAAAGGGTGTGAAAGATGTATGCTTCAAACTCACGTCCTCTCATTATGATTTATTTAATTATGGGAGAGAATCAAAATTTCAGTCAGCAAAATACCACGAGCAAATTATAAATGGTTCGCGTTCGTCCATCACCCCTGCACTGATTAATATTTCTCATGTTTTGCCTCGTAGGAGAATATTTCTCATGTTTTGCCTCGTAGGAGTGTCAAGTTGGTGGAGTAAGTGAGTTTTTAATATGCAATTTCTCTTATCAATACTTTCGTAAACAAACATGTCGTACAGACTTTGTCCAGTACGATTTATCTTACAAGCGTAATTTGCGACGGTTAGCCAGAGAATTTACCAATGAGCATCGAATAATAACAGCCGTGGATTCCACCTTCGTTAAAAATATAGATATTTCTCTTATTTTTTTTATATTAACAATATCAAAATTAATATTATTTATATGTTTGATATATACTACTCTGTACCCTAATAAAATCATACAAAATAGCACTTTTTGCGGACTCCTCAGTCTTCAACGTCTGAACGCTCACATTATTCTTTTCCCTAAATTAGTTCTTTGCCGAATCGGCACTTAAAATATTACTTTGGAAAAAGAAGGAATAGCATCTCATTTGTGTATACATTTAATGGACTTCAATTTGTGTACCCATCATATTCTCGTTCGCGATTTATGAGAAGCAAGAATTATTATTCTTCATCAATACCTTAGAAAATCACAATTCAATGTGTAAGGCAAATGGAATTAAATTGAGAATTATTAATATATATTCATCAAATTGAAATTTCATACATCAACTCTGCAGAGCAGATAATTGGATCCAATAAGAGGCATTGGCCCCGAGAATCCTTTCTTCAATCCCACAAAAAAATCACACCTCACATAGACTCGATAATGTCCCATACTCTTAATTATGGTTCCAGCATTGTACTCCAGCTTCCCTGTCAGCACCAGGCTCAGACCCACAACCCCGTAAGCCTCGTCCATCGATAGCGCGCCGACCACCTCCGCCGCCACAGGCACCTGTGCGCCTCCTAGCACTGGAGAAAGCGCCACCGTGCTTTTGGATTCTTGAAACAGTGGGGGCAGCGTCACTTGCGGAGTGATGGCCTGGTTTTTATAGGAAACAAATGCAGAAAATTGGTCGTAAAAAATGGAGAGTCGCTTGTTGGGGTTCCTGATGACCACAGTGAACTGCATGGCTGTGGACATGAAAGGCGAAGCGGTGGCGTTGAGTTCATACACAGCTACACTGACGACACTGAACTTGGGTTTGCGGGGTCGATAAACTAGCCATACCGTGAGAACTGCGATTCCAGCTAATACTATAACGATGGCGATGAATGAACAGATAAGTGGGAGTCTGCTTCGATTTGATCTAACTGTATAGCCTGCAGATGATACTCCGGCTCTGTCTTCTTGGTGCATGTTCTTCTCTTCTTCTTCTTCCATCATTTCGGCTCGAAGGTTGTGCGTAGTTTCGGCTCTGGTCTTATATTCAGCCATGGTCATCAATTTATTATATAGAACACTTGAACAAAGTCGGAGAAAAATAGAAAGTGATTAAAGAAAGGTTTGGAAGGGGTTTCTAGACTCTAGCTAGTGTTTTTGGAGAAAATGTTTTTATAATAAAAGAATATGTTTTTTCAAAAAAAATTAATGATTATTTTGTTCACTCTCCAATCTCCAAATATAAAGTTATTTTATTTTTTATGATTATTTTTTAATAAAGATTAGCTGAATTATTAAAAATTGTTAATTATTTTTAATTAATTTTCTTCTATTTTATATCCAATTCAAATATACGATTAGGATAAACAATGGTTCAATATGAGTGCGAATCAATTAAAGCGTTATTCTTTCTCCTTTAATCTATTCTCATTTAAAGAGGGGTGGTGGTGGGGTGTGTTTTTATCACTTTGCATGGGTAATTAACTTTATTTTGGTTGTATACTCAAATTAGCATTTTGAAAAGAATTTAATGAAGGAATTTCTTGTCCAAACAAATTAAACAGGCCCCTTAATTTAATCAAAATAAAAATAGAAATTCTATATACAAAAAGGGTTGCACACGGTTACATTTTGTTTTTGAGATAACAAAACTCTCAAATATATTTTTAAAATTAAAATGCATTTGGGGTAGTTTTATAATCTCAAAAAAAAAACGTGTAAACTTGTGTGTAACTCGATCTCATGGTACAATTTGAAAAAAATTTACCATAATAATTTCAATCCATCCAATATTTAAAATAAAAATATAGATAACAAGAATGCGACCAATTAATATGTTAGAGTCAGAACGTACATGTATTGCATTTGGTACGTAATTAGTTTAGAACAGCAGGGGCCCATGCCCAACCATATCAATGTAATTCACCTTTCTCTATCTTTATTTGCAATTATGGTCTTTAGGTGGCTCGGAAATTGATTCCATCGTCTTAATCATAGTAAGAAAATAACTCACTGCCCCCACCATATTTTATATCACAACTGCCACGAAATAAGACCCACCACCAATACGTAAGCGCCTGCTAAGATAACAGTTCCATGAGTTGCTAGATATATATCTAATCCAACATACTTTTAATTACAAGCCTAGGTAATTAGATCTTCAGTCCAAACAAATAATAAACACACATATATAGGGACTATATTGCATAATTTGTGGAACAAAATTAAGCTAAAGATAGTCTCGGCGAGCTAGACAGCATGAGCATCAGCGTTAATGGACAATCTCAAGTCCCACCAGGATTCAGATTTCATCCCACAGAAGAGGAGCTTTTACAGTATTTTTTGAGGAAGAAGATTGCACAAGACAAGATTGATTTGGATGTCATCCAGGATGTCGATCTTAACAAGCTTGAGCCCTGGGATATACAAGGTTTATCAATTCTAGCAACACATTCAGATTGTTTTATGAAAATATACAACTGTGTATGAATGTCTATATTTTTTGGTGTAGAAAAGTGTGAAATTGGATCCACTCCTCAGAGTGACTGGTACTTCTTCAGTCATAAAGACAAAAAGTACCCAACAGGCACACGCACGAATCGTGCCACGGCTGCTGGATTCTGGAAGGCTACTGGCCGTGACAAAGTAATCTATAGCAACTCGAGCCGAATTGGGATGAGGAAGACTCTTGTTTTCTACAAGGGTCGTGCCCCCAATGGTCAGAAGTCCGATTGGATCATGCATGAATATAGACTCGATGACAACATTAGTTCCTCGGTCACTACCAGTTGTGATAAAAATCATACGGAATATGTAAGTGAGAATCAATTTTACGATCTGCAGGATTCTGAACTGGTGAGTGCTCATATTATATATACGTGTATTCATATAAAAAATATATATGATAATTGAAGGTGTGCATCGATGACATGCTGCAAGAAGAAAGCTGGGTGATTTGTCGAGTGTTTAAGAAGAAAGATCACTGCCACAAGGCATCAACTGAGAGGCGTATGCCTAACAATGCAGCAATAAATGTTTCACCATGTGACTGCGAAGAAAATTTAGAAAAAATGCTCCTGCCTTACCAATTTAACCCAAGAAATCAAGTGGTGCCCAATGATAATATGATGAATTTAAATCGACGATTCTTGAAACTACCAAGCCGGGGATATATTTCCAGTGAAGAAGAAATTGTGGATCAGTCTCTGGGATCTATTAACTATGATAGTTACTCAGAAATATTAGAAAGCAGTGGGCTTCAGGATTGGGCAGCTCTTGAGAAACAGGCACATGATCAGCTATCGTGTTTCACAAATCAAGATCATGATCCCGGATTGTTATTGACTACATTTGTTAATAATTATAATTATAGTAATAATAACCATGGTCATAATACTGATCAATTAATGCCTCAACTAAACAAGAAACAGACAACTGTACTACCGTACCCTACTGCCAATCAGCTGGATTCTCAAAATGACTGCTATCTGTGGAGAGATCATGGGCTCTTTCACTTGTCTTCTTTTTTTTTTTTTTTTTTTTTTTTTTTTTTTTTTTTTTNCTTTCACTTGTCTTCTTAGTTACTACTATCAGTAATTAATATAAACATATGTTAAAGCACGACGTAGTTAATAATACTGATATGCAGGGACAATGTATATATTGGAAAATTAATAAATAAATATCTAGGGCTCTAGATGTTAAAGTGAATCTCTTATGTCTCTAGTATTGGCTACTTTAAGGAATCGATATCAAGCTTATTGGTCGGTACAAATGGCTTGACACCTAATGTGTAATACCATATAAAAGATTTATAATCAAAGTTAATGTAGCCTAGGAAATTTGCACTTACGGATTCCCATTACCATTATTTCCTTGGCCTATGTTGGATTGGTTCGAACCATCATTCTTCATGCTATAAAACAGAGTTTAGGTCAAGGAGAAGGTATATACTTCGTGAATATCATGTGATTCAAGGTTTTAAATGTTGAGTACCAAGTCAATTTTGATGTTCGGGGTCCTAAATTGCAGAATGATTTCAACACTCAGATGAACAAATGGTTGAATTTTTTACAAGAAAAAACTTTCAGAAGTTTAATATGATTTCCATTCTCGAAAGCTTACAAATTTACAATTGAATTATCTAAAGTAACAACAGTTGTATCGACATAAGTTATCAAGAAGAAAAACGAGAGGAAAAAATCATAATGAATTTTTACGAAAAATGACATCCAGTTAAGATCGGAAAAAGTAAGCAAATGTCAGAAAATAAAAGATAAAAAAATTACCCAAATGCCATGTTATTTGCATCTGCAGGCATAAACAGAACGTTCAACTTGTCTCTTCTTTATTCGAATCAGAGGTCCAGACAATATCTTTCAGCCCAGATGAGAAGGTTTTGTAGAACTGCATCATGATAAGTACTTGCAAATGAATTAAGGTAGTCTGTACGCATAAAAATATAAAACTGATGCCTAATAGTTAGATATGGACATGCCTTGTGGAACTCCAATGTGTCCCCACCAGTTTTACGGAGCTCAACCATGTGCAATGAAGGAGCCACCTCAAAAACCTGAAGTGAACAGAAGCCAGCTTGATGTTGATGAAAACCAGATGTAAGATCACGTCACAGCAAAGAAAAAAAAAAGCTCATGGAATAGTTTACACTATGGTCCTTACTCCCTTGATTTAATATCAATGGGTTCTCATTAAGCTTTAAGAAATTAAATATTGAGATAATTTAATTAATTTACCATCTTCGACATGCCATGGTTTCTTGATTTGAAAGATCAATATAGTTTTCTATGAGCCAGGAGCATGCATGAGACATAAAGTTCCCTTCCCTTTGTGCAAAGTAATTTTACCTCCTCAATAAACTAAGATTTCCTGAACTAGTATCTGATCCTAGGCAGTATCTTGACTCATTACAGTATTATTTCTAACAGTAAGCAAGTGTCGATCCTCAAATCGTCACGCAGAATGCAACACAAAACAAAATTTATTCACCCAAACCAAGTTAATACCTCTGTAGCTACAGCAAGTTGCCCTTTCCTTCCACTCTTGTCACCTTGTAACTTCATCTGAATATGGTTAGGAAAACTTCAGATAACTATTGCATGCGTTAATATTATCCTTCAGTTTAAGTACCAAAATCGAGGGACTTCAAAGAGTTGTGTTATCACCTTATAGTTTCTTTTGTGAACATTAAAACCCAAAGGTTTAGCTGCTTCCTCAATTTTTGACATTATTTCATTTGCTGGACATGTAGATGTAAAGCGAGTTTCTCTCTTCACCAGGCCCTGCAGTTTTTTTTAACCCACACAAAAGAGATAAAGCGCACCGGATAAATTTGAATTTAGTCGTTCACAGATAATGGTGGAAGTTTTCTCAATAATTAGATTATAGCTAGAGCCAGAAAAGTTTGCAACTACAAATAATCTGAAGGGGAAATTTGCCCATATCAAAGAAGGAGAAGTGGATGGTATGTTTCCACACAGATTTTAACAATAAAATACACATCAACAACCACCACCAAAAGGAGTTAGAAGAAAAGACACTTGAGATAACATACCATCTGCTTATCGAACAAATTATCGAGGCTGAAACCCTGAGACCTAGATATAAGCTCGAAGGCATTCATAGAGACAGGTTTTTCTTTTCTTTCTGTGACAAGATAGTCCTGCAAAAGAATACGGAATCAGATCAAACCATATGTAGTCATGCAGCATCAGCAGGTTGTTATACCAAACCAAAACACCATGTGAATGAAAAGCTTACATACTGGATAAAAAAAAATAAACGTAAAGCTTACTTCAGAGTCATTAAAGACAGCATCAACATCATCGAGATTGACATCCTCTTCATGCTTAAAACAGGGTTGCTTGTAATCTTTCTTGAACCAATCATTTTCTAGAATTTCAGGAATAGTAATTCGCTGGAACATAAAATACAATACAAAATTCAGAACTCAAATATCTTTGAATTAGAGCACATATGTTAGGTTTTTAAAATGGTAAAATATTTGTTTTGATGATAACTAAACGGTAGTTGTACTTGTATTGTAATCATATTTTTTCAGAGAGACCTGCTAGAAAAATACAAATTTACACTTTTGAAATCTGCACATATATTTCATGCCATATATTTACAACCAATAACTTTGGCAAATAACTAACAAATAGAAGATCCGAAAATAAAGAACAACGTAACGGTTGAGCAACAGGAAAGTGTCGAACAAATAAGAAGGTAATGTTTATAGTTTTGGAGCTTACAGTGAGTGGATTTGGATCCAGAATACACTTAATCAGCCTTTTAGCATTGGATGAAAACCATGGTGGAAATGAGAAATCAGCGTTGTAAATCTGACAGAACACAGAGTTGTGAAGACATTCCAATATAATAGCTCAGAACACAAAACAAGACTTATTTAGAAACTTACTTTCCTGTACAGAGCCATGAGGTTGGGCTCGTCGAAAGGAAAATATCCGGCCATTAAAACAAAGAGAATAACTCCGCACGACCATACATCTGATGCAGTACCATCATAGCCTTTATCGTTGAGCACCTAATGAAAAGACATCTTAAATAATAGCAACAACAATGTGCTTTCAACGACATCATGGTTCCATAAACCGCAAGCGGTACCTCTGGTGCTACATAATTTGGTGTGCCACAAGCTGTGTGAAGCAGCCCATCTTCCTACAGTAAGAATATTCATCATGAGATTTCCCTTGTTTATCCTCAAGAGAGGAAAACCAAATACTAGAAATGAATGAAAAAACAAAGTTTTGATTCCAAACCCTTTTTATAGTACTCATGCAAATAATAGATAGGTGATATAGGGAATGCAGCAAATCGTTAAAATCTCCACAGTGATGGATATTGGCAATTTGAGCTACAGAAACTGCATATACCTACCCGGACCTGCTTTGAAAATGCACTCAATCCAAAATCTGAAACTTTAAGAACTCCTTGAGAATCCAGCAACAGATTCTCTGGCTGAAAAGATACTAAGACAGATCACTTCTTCATGCAAGAAGACAATTAAAGATTCTGAAATTTTAGCTAAATAAAAAGCTTATGAACCACCAGATAGAGAATGGACTTTCTTCAACCTTCAAATCTCTGTGGTACACACCTCGACTGTGGCAGTAATCCACAGCATTGATGAGTTGTTGAAAGTACCTCCTAGCTTCCCCTTCTTTAAGTTTCCCATCTTTAGCCTATAAATTAAGGACAGATTACATCATTCCAATTGTTACTGCCACATCAATCTAGAACAAACTCAAGCATCTAATAACCAGTGAATCAATGTCGCATTAACATCGTTTTAAAAGTCGAACTTGGGGCAAATTGATTTAAAAGGCACAATAAATCAAAACTTACTATTTTATCAAATAATTCTCCTCCACCAACATATTCAAGAACAATGTAGATCTTTGTTCTGCTTGCCATAACCTAGCATATGCACAAAACAAGGTGTAGACAGTAGTTGCACTAATGAGAGTTGACGCACCGAGATGAAGCTGTATTTAAAATCTAAACATTCAACCATTGAAACAGGTTGCAGGATACTAACTAAAGCAACTATAGCAAAACAGAAAATAAATAATTTTTGTGGAATATCTTTAGGAGTATATTAAAAATTTTAAGAGTAAATGACAGCACAATCACTCTGTCAACATGCATTAAGCATGGCCTAAATGACATTAACTTCAAGTAAGTATAGTATTTTCTCCAATAGAAGTATAGTCATACTCCTCCTGTCATATATTAAAAAAAAATGCGCTTCTATGGGTCACTTTAACCGACCATTTGTCAAGAGCTTAAAAGAGTAAACAAGAAGAAGGACTGAATGGGAAAATTGAAACCTCTAATATATTTAAGACATTGGGATGCTTGATCATCTTCATCGTCGAAATTTCTCTTTTTATCTGCAAAACATATACGATTTGTGGGTGAAATAAAATTAGACCAAAAGGAAATTTGTACTGTTAGTTTAAAAATTTTAAGGATACATGAAATAATTTCCGTCTGTATAATTTTTTCAGAGAATTTCTGCAAATTTCATTATTAATCGTATTTTTTCGACATGTAAATATAATTCCATGTTTTTACAATAATATTGGAGACATTTGTTTGCTCGGACCAACAAACGATTATATAAACAAACGTGTACGAAAATTGATGTGCGCATTGATGCGTATCGAATCAATAATACATCATCAGAATACCGTAAGAATCATAAAACTGATGAAAAACATTTATTTCTTATAATGATATAGATTTATACATTACACGCAGCGAGAAAGCAATAGGATACAAACATTAAGAACCTGTTCAACCATGTGATGACTGAGCACTCGATGACGATCGATGATTTTGATTGCGACGGCGGATTCGCCGCTGCTTTGAGTATTTCTGGCAAACTTGACTTTGGCGAAGCTGCCTTCTCCAAGGGTCCTTCCCAGCTCGTACTTCCCCACGAGCGTCCGACTTCCCATCGCCGACGCCCTGCTCATCTCTCCAATCTGAAGCTAAACGTAAATTTTCTATACGAATCACAAGAAAAATCAGATGATGAATATTAATAGTTAACAAGAGAGAAAAAGTAGGCGATAACGGGGACAAGGAAACGAGGAAGGCGTGTGGGAGAGCAGCAGATGAACGCTCGTCATTCATGGTTTGGCACTTGGCAGCTTAATGAACGTACCTACACGTTCCTATAATTTTGCACTTTATCCATAAATAATTCGCTTCTCCAATTATTTATTTATTATATTAATATTCTCGCACGAGTTTATGCCGTCTATATATATATACACTATATATATGTATTTTTGTAAAAAAAATAATGATAATTATTTCATAATAACAAAAAAAAGAATGTAAATAAAAATAAAAACTTCGAAAATAATTAAAAATTAAATTTAGGAATAATTTAGAATCATTTTTTTGTTTTGTACCACAAAGACAGAAATCCTACTTCAACTATTTTTTATATGGCGTGAGATAAATTGTTTTTATTTTTCTAATTTTTACCCCAATATTATATTTTAGACTAACTACTGTAAATAGGATTTTCAAATTATTTATATGTCATTTTATGTTTAAAATCATAGTTAACTAATTATTTAAAAATAAAAATAAAATATTCATTAAAAAATATAATATTAATATACTATATTATTTTATAAGTTGCGTGTCCAATAATGCTAGTTTATAATTACGAGTATATGGCTACATTCATGCAAGTAAAATATTCGAGCTGATTGAACTCGACTCGGTTACTTACGCTCTACTTACGAGTAGCTTGACTAGCTTGTGCTTTTAGTCGAGCTTGTCACAAAGAGTTTGTCTGATACGATTTACCTGACTAGCGTAATTGTAAGCTACTATGTCAATTCAAGAGTTTACTTAATACACATCGAAATATATCATTTGTTATTTTTCATTTTAAAAAAATAAACAGTATCATTAATAGTTGAATTTACGTGTTGAGAGATATGCAAGCAGCAAGGCGGAATGCTGGATAACTTAATTCGATTATTTAACCCAATATTAGTTAATGTGAATAGAGGTTGGCGAAAATTTCAGCTTATGTTTTGTTGGGCTTCTGAGCCCAATTATGTATTTGACATTTTTATTTAAAAAAAAACTATTTGCTTTCTTTTTTTTTTTATGGTTGGGCTTCTGGGCTTATGTATTTGGCATTTTTTTTCTTGTCAAAAAATGGAAAAAAATATCGAAATCAGAGGGTTCTTCTAATTCTACCTCTGCCAACCTTTTTAAAGGAAAAAATTATTAATATATTATATATTAAATATATAATATCATGTATTGATATCAACAATTTCAATTTAGTTTGTGTTTGAATCGATGAAGTTCAAATTTATTGACATGTTTAAATGAACAAAATTGAAATAAATTTAAAATTAATTTCTCATCATGCAATTTCCATAACAATTGTGGTGAATTTCAAATAAATTGAATACTCGAGTCATTTGAAATACACCTTTAAAAAATTTCTCCAAATTGGTATCGTTTTGTTTAAATGAAATTCACAAATCCTAACACAACTGCCGGCTACAATAATTTCCGCCAAAAATCCCGCAAGAATTCAAGAAATCAAACATTAGAGAACATTGTGCAGGGAAAATAATAAAATAAATCGTAAAATAAAATATTCTAGACACCATACTAAACTCCAAACAATCCAACAATATTGGAATAAATAATTTACATTTAACACAATGACTGTTTGGTGTGAGTTTTCGAAACGAAAAGGGAACATGATTTAAAAAAATTGTTTCGCTTAGGTAATTGACGATGATGCTAAAAATTAATCGTTTCCTAATCTCGAGATTAACGATGATCGGCTCGAAGATGTTGAAAGTTGATGTGTGAGATGATTATATAATTGACTTAAAAATAAATCATATTCAATAGTCAGGGAAATAAATTAATTTGAGTCCTAGTCAGCACATGTATTTGAAAAATTTGCTCATCAGAGACAAGAGTTCGTCTTTCCCAACAACTTGGATACGTACAATGTTGGCATGCGAAAATATTTTCATTTTAAGGAAAAATCTTTAATAAAATTTATAATTCTGTTATCTTGAATTTAGATTTTAGAAAGTAATCCCAATCCCAACTGCAAATTAAAAGTGAAGGAATACAAATTATTTTGTTATTATAAAATAAATTATTTTTTATTGGATATTTTATTATGTAGACACGACTCACGTGTCTAAGAAATCAAAGTTTAAATAGTACGTATGGATGGAAATTTGAATCTGGCATCGGTATAACATCGAAAAGCCCCACTTTTCGCTCCGTAGACTAATCATATTAACAGGCAATCTAAGGCAGAGCAATATGAAATCTGCGGGTTCGCTGGAGACACCTCCGACTACCCAACGACACCGGACACAACAGAGAAGGTATTTGAGTCTCGCTTTCCAGAAGGTAGCCACACCCACCAGATTCTGTATCCTCCTCGTCTTATCCTTCATCCTCGGTTATTTATGGCATTCACAACCACTCCTGTCCCAATCTGCCGCAGATTTACTCGACCACAGCAAATTCTTGCCAGATACGTGCGGGAACCCAGTTCCGGCTGAAAACGTCAGGCAAACAATCATCGACCGAGTTTTCAATCACACCTCTCCCTGGGAAGGGTTCCCCCCCAAGCACGTTAGCTCCGGTGGGCTGATCTTGGAAGAGTGGACCAAAGGATGGGGCTCAAACATGCCGGTTTTCGAGCATTTGATCGAGAAGGTGAAGCCCAAAACCATCATAGAAGTGGGCACGTTTCTCGGAGCATCCGCGATTCACATGGTGGGGCTGACTCGGAAATTGGGCCTGGACACTCAGATATTGTGCATCGACGATTTCAGGGGGTGGCCTGGATACTATGATGAGGGAAAAGGGATGAGGATGGTGAACGGGGATGTTATGATGATGTACCAGTTTATGCAGAACGTGGTGCGAGAGAACGCCTCCGATGCAATCATGTTCCTGCCGTTCTCGACAAACACCGCTCTGGGTGGGCTGTGCGACTGGGGCGTGTACGGTGACCTGGTGGAGGTGGATGCTGCGCACGACTTCCACTCGGCTTGGGTGGACATCAACAACGCCTACAAGGTGTTGAAGCCTGGTGGGATTATATTTGGGCACGACATTGTGTGGGTTGGTGTTCGAAAGGCCGTGAATATATTCGCCCGACTCCACGGCTTGAAAGTTGCGATCGACGGTGAGCACTGGGTTCTTTACTGATACTATTTATCATATCCTCACCCTCGCCACACAATCCATTTTCGGTCTGGTAGCTTAGTTGTGCTCCGATTTCTGCTCTCTGATCATTTATTAGTCATTGTTTTTTGTTGAATCAAGTTAAACGAGCCGTCATTTTGATATATACATGGATCTACTACTGCTACTTAATTAGAATCTGCAAATTTCAATTCCATCCACACACTCATCGATCAAGAAAATGAATTAAAATGCAAAAGCTTTTGAATAATTTAACCCAAACCACCCGTATTCGTTAATATTCATCTGTTGGGCAGTCAAAATCCATCTCCGGTGTTCGATTCGAAATTTTATTTACGAAAATCCAGGTTGATTTTGATTATTATTATTATTATTATTATTAATAAGGTCTGAGTGGATCCAATATATATGTATAGCGATATGTATTGTTTTTTTATTATAAAAAATTATATTTATCGAATATATGTTTTATAAATTGATCATCGATTCGGTCATTTAATTTAAAATCATATTGGTCTATATCCATTCCATTTAATTTGTTTTATTTTAATTTTTGGATATATATTAATTAACATTATAGACATCAAATTAATTGAGATATGTACGTCCCGATTATTTAATATATTTAATTTATCACGACAACCAACTCCGTCGTATGAGAATGCGTCTACTAGGTCTTCTCAAATATCGGACTGTTTTTTGGTGGCGAGAATAATTCAAAAGAAAGATTATTAATTTATTTTGAGTGGTGGGTCCCAAGTAAAAGGAATGTTGATTTATGAATCGAAAAAAAAATCTAGAGTATAATGAGTAATCCCCTCATGTTTATATTATTGATTTTGGATCAATATTGATACTAACAAATTATGTTTTACGGACTATATATTATATATTAAACATGGTTAATGCGGTAACTATATATATATCTATTATCTATTATTTATTTATATATATAAATATGTGACTTTATACGTGAATTTCCATTTGTTTCCTTATTAATTGTTTGTTTTACATTAATTGTTTATCTTAAATGTGTCTTTTCATTATCTTTATTCATACTTTAAATATGTATGATTATTAATATGTTATTTTTATTCAATGATATCTTTTCATTATGTAAATTAGTATTTGGTTTTTTTATGTCTACTCACATTATAATATGTTATTTTTAATCCAATGATTTAGATTTTTTATTTATCTTTTCATTATGTAAATTAAATTAATTAAAGTTTAGAAATAACTCATTATCGAATTGTGAATTTTCTTTATAATCTTATTAATTTTTTTTCATTTCCTCATGTGACAATTTGCTAGAATTTATGTGTTTAAATTAAAGTTTTTTGCAACCGAAATTTTTTTGCGGTTTATATTTATAAATTATTTAAATAAATAAAACACGGTAAAAGATCGTTGCGATTTGAGCTTTCAATTTGGGTTGGGTCTGTCGGTTTGGCCTGCACCGCCAAACAAATTATGTGAGTAGGGTTGAAATTTTGTCGACTCATTTAAATGTGAGCCTAAATGAGCTCGCACGAGTTTATATTAAATATCTATATATATAATATTATCAAATTTTCAATCAAGAATTCTTGATATAAAATGAAAAATATCAGTTTGATTTCAAAATTGTGATGTTACTATCTTGTCCAAAAATTGTGGGTTGTTGAGACATTTTGGCAGTCACTCAAAATTGAGTGTCAAAGTTGACATTTGAGTTGTATTTTTGGATTCCTAACAATATGTTCGTTAACATATTATTTTTAAGTTAGTTTTATCAGTATTGTGAGGGGTAAACATGTTTATTACAATATGTAAATATTATTTTCTCTTTGAATTAATATTCACTTTCATGGTTGACATATTATGAGTCACGGTAAAATGAGGAATAATAAATTCAAACAAACGAATTAACAAAACGAAACCAGAATTATATGGCATCAAAAATTAATATATAAATTTTTAGTGAATTTATCGATATTAAGATGTATAACAAATCTTATATCATAATATATAAAATTTCAACCTTATAAATGAAATATACAAAATTTTATTATATATACAATCAAGTAATGTATTATAATTGTATTTTATTCTACAAGAATTCTTGTCAAACTCAGTGATTGTGGATTTAACATCTATTAAATCAGCAAACTAAAAGCGTGTCAATTAAACTAATTGAGTAATCACATATTCTTGAATTTACTAATTAATTTTTTATGTTGATAATTTGTTTCATTTAATATTTTAAATTATAAACACTGTCACTATAACTAAAGACACATTTTTTTAAATGTTCATAAGGACTCAATCACTAACTCATATGAAAAACATTTATCGACATACTATATTAAAAACATTCTAATTAATTAAGCGCATTTGTTGAAAATTTTCTAATTAATTAAGAAAAATTCATTTACAATAATCATATTTAATCTTTTTGAGCTAACACATTTATTTTATAAGATATTCATCGCAATTCTTTATTTGTATGTTAATCTTTAAATCTGAAATATGATGTATATTGTTTTTCTAAAAATTCTTAAATAATGATTTAATACATTTATTCGACACTTCAATATTAACATTTTAAAATATATTAATTTTATATTGTATGCGTGCAACACTTCTAATCATGATTATAAAAATTCTAAAAATGAATTAGATAGAACGTAAAAAATTACATAATTAATCAAAAGATAGAAAATAAAAATTAAATAATTGTCTTTTACCTATAAACTACGAATACCGAATTCTAAAGATTGAATTCGGTGAGAGTGGAGGCCACTATGTACTAAAAAAATAAAAAGTTAATGCTTGAATGAGTCACACTGCAATGTTAGTGAAGTAAAAACGAAGGACAAAATTGGTTAATAAAAATATTATAATAGGCTAAGTTGAATGAGACTCATATATATAAGTATCTCACTTGGTCTCACCTTATCTTTTGTCACTATACAAAGCGAAAGTTTATGCACTGTAGTGTTACATTTTCTTAATTTTTCATCATCTCTTGGTCTTTAAAGATATATTAGAATTTTTTCCAAACATCTAATCTTAAATGTGATCAATTAACCAAATAATTATTATACTTTGTATACAATAATAAATAGATTAATATATTTGAAGATAGAAAAAATAATGTATTGAGAAGAATAAAAAAAATGTTAGAATTAATACTATAATTATCTTATGTCAATATTTAATTTAACATCCTACATTCGAAAATATGTTTATTGAAGTAAAGACTATGATGATAAACTAAAAATAATAATTTATTTATTATTGTAACGTAATAATAATGTGNCTATATATTATACTCAAATATCTTATAAATTTATATGATATGGTAAAAGGTTATGAGCATAAACTTATTGTTGGGTACAATAATTGATCATGTTGGATAGGGTAATTGAAATATTGTTCTTGAAATGTTGTACTATTTAAAATATTTGATTTGCACTGTTACCATAATCTATAGGTTTTGATAAAACAATAAACGCTTGAGCCTACAATTAGTATCAGAGCCAAGATCGCGACTTTGATTTTCATTTATTGCAATTGGTGAAATTATTAGGAGATAGATTGTTTGGTACATTAATAATAGTCCACTATGGGTATACGCTTGAGCTGTTGTATGATTTAAAGATTTGACTTGCATAGTTATCATAAGTTATAGCTTTTAGTAAAGCGACAAACGCTCGATCCTATATTATTTGATTGTTAAGCTAGAAGAAACATGTTGCATCAACTTTTAGTTTTGAATTGATCCCTTACATGTTACTCGATTTTTAAATTTAGAAGCATTCTACAGTTTTCAAATATTATTATATATTGAATTATAATTTATCCCTTTCAAATTAGATAAATATAAAATAAAACTCATGTAAATATTATTAACAAAAACATTTAAAAGAAATATTGGATTTGTCGATAATCAAAATAAGAAATAAACAAATTTTGATCTCTGAATGAGAAATAAGATATTAATTAAATAAAGTTATAATTGCCACAATAAATAATGCACCTACATGCATTTATCACTGTATTTTGCAAATAAAATGTCAAAAAAAGTTTCCACGTATTATTTTTATATCATATTTAAAATAATTATGAATCCTAATTTTTATTATTTTGAGTTGGCCTTAATTATGAAAAATCATTGTGAATAAATTGAATTTGAAAATTCTTATATCTATGTATATCACATATTAATATATCAACTTAAGTCCAGGTAATAAAAAACTACAAAATGAACTTATTCATCTTCAATGTACACAAATTATATGATAAAGATATATGACAATTAAAAAAATGAATTAGAATATGTGCTCACATATAACAAAATATATAGACAAAAAAAAACAATAAATAAAAATAATTTTCTATATATAAATATTTTTTTATAACTTTTTACAGCGAATTAGAGAAGATAAAAGAGAAAAAATATTAACTCTTTTGAGTTACACAAAAAATAGAAATAAAAGAAGTGTTTGTCATACAATGAATTTAGTTTCCAAATTAAATGTATATTATAAAGTTATATTTACCGTTCAAACTTTATAAATGCAATGAATTTTTCTCAAGATAAGGATACACAAATGTTCCCGTTAAGATTTTTAAACAATTAGAAAAACTAAATATATTATTTTTCTGGAGGTAATACCGATATGACATTAGTAATTTGATTGTGCTAATTATACTTATGAGTTAATATGAAATATTAAAATAAGTGTTATAAGAGTCAGTAAAAAGATGATTTATTATAAAAAATATTATTATTATAAATTATAAATAAATGACAACATTTAATCAATATTTATTTAAATCAATCCATGAGTACTTTTTATGTGATGATAGATTATTATAATAATTAGAGGTGAGCATTCGGTCGGTACCGACCGAACCGAATTAGTCATAACCGGACCGAAATATTTAACAATAACCGAACCGACCGAATTAATTTTCATAACCGATGAAAATCGAACCGAATTAAAATCGGTTAATTCGGTTGGTAATCGAATTAACCGATTAGTTTTAAAAAAAATTGTGATTTAATTTTAATTATATATGTAATTTTTTTGAACACTACAATCTACATAAATGCATAAAAACAT